>NC_134483.1:446649894-446949894 GCF_040206685.1 Ascaphus truei
TCTCATAATCAATACGATCGTGATCGTGTTTATTCTGCTTCCTTATCATAATTTCTCTCTCTGCATCCTCTATAGTTTTAGCTAACATCTGATCAAATTTGGAAAAGCCCTCAATGTCCTTGAATTTCCGCAGTTTGTCCTGCAGTTCCTTCATCTGGTTGTCTAGTGTTGTTTTTTCTTTGAGCTTATGTTGCAAGATTAATTCCATTAAATTGAATGAACAGGTGTTTAATGTTTCTATCCGCTGCTCCTCAAAGGTTTTGTCAGGAAAGCCAAACGTTGGAACTTTCTTGACTCTCAAACCTCTGGGGATTCTCTTCATTTTTAGATAGTTCTCTGTTTCAACAATATCCCTCCAGATCCGTGTTTTGTAACTAAGCATTTTTTCTAACTCCTGGAAATATATTTTTAAATCATAAATGTCATTGGAATCAGTATCCACAGCGTTTTCAAAGACATGAAGTGCCTTCTTCTTCCTACAAGAGTCATCTCCACAGTTAAAAGTGTATGCTGAGGGTAATGAGCTATCGTGTAAATCCTCCATGTCATCCATCACGGCTTCCCACAATCTAATTATATCATATGTCCATAAAAATGAAAAAAGCACAGACCTGCTCTTATATCAATTATTTAGTTGTATTCTTCCCCAAAACAGATTTGATAACCTATGCCGAATACATTAAGCACGAGCTACCATTTAGAAAGTAAACATAGTTTGGTGATGTAATGGTGCTCAAAAGTGCTTTGGTCCGTGTGTATGAAATGGAAGGGAGCACGTAATGGGTAATAATTCATTAATTGTGGCTGTGGGAAAAGATATGTCGGCAGGACAACGAGTTTAGGATCCAGGGCAGGAAGGGAGCAGCATCATCAGGAACACCCAGAAAAAAATACAAAACTCATCATAGTGTGGTATGAAAAATAAATATATGTCAATATGTGAAACTTGGCTCTTTAGATAACCTACTTACAAAATGTAAGATATATAATAGCAGGTTTGTAATTGTGATGGATCTTTGGACACCTCAGGTTTTGGGCTGCAGCAAACAGCAGCATACATCAGATAGGGGTGGTGTCAGGCAAGATGATGTTTTCACTCTGGCAGCAGCTTCCAATCAGTCATATGCAATCATACAAAGATAAGGGAAACAATAGTGCTTTACCAAATAACACAAAGTTTGATCGTGAAGACGAGCAGGAAATGTACTCACAATATATTAAATGAGCACATTCACATCATGGTTTCTTTAGGAACCAGGGTATTGGATTGGCAGATGGAGAGATCCCTCACTTCACTCCGCTTCCTTGTCCTCCACGAGGGTGCCCCCTCGTCCGGTGCCAGATGGATGGCGTCTGTCGTCACTTCCTGGCCTGGCGGTGACGACTTCCGGTGGGCTTGAGTAGAGCGGAGAGTACGGGGAACGCCGGTCCAAAACTATGCCTCCGTGAATACAGCAGAAAGACAGTTCCCAAACGGTAGATACAGCTGGGCTCTGCTAACTGTCTGCAGATTTCTTTAGCTCAACGCGTTTCACTGCATGCCGCAGCTTCCTCAGGAGCAATGATCATGTCCCCTACTGGGTGTTATTTAAATAGCCCATTCAATTAGGGCAATTGGTAATGTAATCATATATAATTGACACAGGATAATTAACATCATTACACACAGAGTCTCCCAAACTGGGTACATAATCTCTGTGATCCAAAAAACGACGCATAAAATACTTTAATACAATTTATTTAAAAAGAACAAAGAACAAGATATATACGTAAATTAAAAATAATTAAATACTAAAATTAATGGGTAGTCGTTAGATCGAGATGCTTAATGGAGGGTAGAGAGAGAGAAAGAGACATATGTTAGTTGATCATAAACACAAAATATGACTAACTTAAATAAAAACATATAAAAGTTATTCAATTAGAAATCCAAACTGGAAATGTAAAAGACTGGCATGACTAAAAATGACTTAAAAGAGGGGGGGGGGGGGGGGGGGGTGACATAGGGAAAATAAGGACAACGAGGGCATTGAAAACAAGGATGCAGGAACACTGCAGACTCATTCGCAAAAAAGACCTAGAGCATCCTGTCTCCAAGCACTTCACAGAATGTAGAGAGGGGGGTATTGAAAATTTCTCTTTTGTTGGTATAGAGAGAATTTTAAGAAAGGAAAGAGGGGGTGATATTGTAAAAACTTTGGATTGTAGAGAGTCCTATTGGATTTTCATGTTAAGAACTAGATTCCCAGAAGGGATAAATGTAGAGTGGAATATCAACCACTTTTTGAAATGAATTATAATTTCACTCTCAATCGGTATTGCCTCATAGAGATTTGGACCTTGTCTTTGACATTTGTAGGGATTTTTCCTGATAATCATTAATATAACATGCGAAATATATTAATATCGCTACCTGAAACTGTACAAGTAATTTACGATCATCAACCATAAACTGATTTCTTGAAGAGTTGGAACCCATTTTTCATTAATATTTTTCATTAATGTTTTTCAGTAATGTTTTTGTGCTTATATTATTCAACTAGTATTATATTTGTATTTATTGCCCACCATGTGCAACGGTTCAAGATGGGAATATACATGTATAAGTAAATGTTCTGATTGTATCATCTATGTTGCATGAAATGTAGTATTGCTAAATACTTGCTAACATTTTCTCAAGGGCACTCCACAGAATGTATTTTAGGAACAGATGCTTCAAATGATTGCTATGACCTCTATTTCATCAAGGGGGTGCACATTTGTTTTTATACGGGTATAGAAATATACTTAGTACTTTTTTAATTGTTTCTTTTGCTTTTTTAGTTAATAAACTGTTTAATATGTGTAGTTTTAAATATTTTGCTACTGACTGCTTAATGTGAGTTCCCTGTTTATGGTGTGCATTTATGTGTTTTTCTATGCTTCAATGTATCTTTAATTATCATATTATGGCTACCAGTATGTGACTCCATGAGCACTGCCTCCACGATTTGTTATGCCATCACGTGGTTGTGCGTGTAATCGCGTCATTTACGGAGCTATAATTGCCCTCTGTGACATGTGTTTATTTGCATTGGCCTGAACAGGGGGACTAGGAATCTGTTTGTTTTACTTGCTCCTCTGCGCATGCGCGTACCGGCGAGACAGGGGAGTTTCTACAGCCACTGCCAGGGCTTGTCGTAGTGTTCGGGTGAGCTCCCAAGCTGGGCGTGTCTCCCCGAGACTGTGAGATACCAGGTATGTGGCAGGGAATCCTCCTGCACTTAGCCGTGTGGCGCATACGCTAGAGGCGCGACTCTCATTGGCTAATAGTGATTTGTGACGTCATTGGTTTGGCGCGAAAAACGGCAGTCAGCTGTATTTAAATGTTTTGTATACCGTGTATGGCACTTCTTGATAAAGTGCACTAGCTCGAAATGCGTAGAAGGTTTGCAGCCCTCTATTTTATGGCTTCTCAATAAAGGTGTCCCAGGCCGAAGGCACGTGTTAGGTGAATTTCATGCCGTTGGGCCCACTTGCGCACCTCAGGCTGCGAGAGCACAAACATGGCGGGAGAAAAAAAATGGTTGCACAGTAATAAAAAAATATAGGGCACCCCAGGTCTGAGCTGTCAGCAGCGCCTCCAAATGTAGCCCTTTTTCTGACACTCTAAGCGACTACGGGTAACTGCGCGCACCTGTGGCTCCAGGAGATCTGAGCCTCCGCTAGCTGGGAGCCTGGGGTAACACTTAATAGCGCAGCGCCTCCACTTCCCCAGGATCCCCGTCATGTAAGATTCCCCTGGGCAAGAAACACACCGATACAATGCGTGCAACCAACTTTACTATGTGCAATAATAAACTTATACTCTATATTAACCGTGGCAATAACCCAATATGCATACACTTATCTGATAACACTATAATTATACTCTATCATACCCTAACACCGCTAACTGATAATGTCCTTCTAACATCAGTGGCTCGGCCACACCCCTAGGGAATATTGTCCTGTACAATAGTGGCTCAGCCACGCTCTTATGAGTATGTCTCTATCCTGTCACCGCGTGAACCACACACCGTGTCCGTCTAATAGAATAGAACGATAGCGGCATGTACTTAGGCCTTGGCCACTCTCTAGTGTCTCCAAATAGTTATGCCTAAGGCGGGATCAGCGCCTGTTGACCGGTGTTGGTGCACTTGACGTATCTACTACCTTCCGGTCACGGCGGTGACCGGTAATACTTAGAAAAGGATCAGCCGAATCCTTGCTTGTCTTGGATGTCCGCAGTGCAATTGACTGGTCCCAAGCAGCTCACCAGCAAACCTGCTCCGCACGCTTGTCCCTAAATGTCTACACAGTTAGGTGATTGATCGCTAGCACTACGGGCGTCCCTGCAGCACAGCAGCCTACTGTGACTCAGGGGTTTCTCCTAAGGGCCTGTGGGGTAAAACTAGCCTATGCAGGTGGGTCACGGACCCCCTGCACACATACACCCTCCTCCTTTACCTTCCAGATCCCCTCTGACTAGCGTGGCCTCTCCCCCACGTTTCCCTTTCCCCCTAGCGTAATTCTAGCCTTCCAATTGGCTCCTCAAGTCAGGTGACTGCCCATGAGCTCATGGGAGTTGTAGTTCCTCAACGGAGCCTCTCTGCCTTGAGCTGCACAAACTCACAGCTATTGCATCAGCCTCTGCAACACTGTTGCAGACCTCCACATGACTCTCCTGAACAGAGTCAAAACACCAACTGAACACACACTGAACACACATATGAGGTTCCTACCACATCCCTACATATATATATATATATATACATACATACAGACACATACTGTACATACATACATGTGTACGGTATGTATGCATATATATATTTAAATAATTGAACATTGCACAATTTGTACTGTATGTTTATTCGCTCGGATTATTTGATTTCAATAGACATGATATTTTAAAAGCTATTAGAAAATATTATATTGTAGAATATTGTGAGATAAGAACTCTTTTCCCCAATTAGTTTTTTTACATTTACAATACCACAGCTATTAGAATAGAATCCAACGTGTTATAATTCCAAACAAAAAACAACACAAAAAATAACCAACTTTAGGCGGAACCGGAACCAAAACCACCACCCCACAAATGTCCCCCCCGCCTCGAAGCCCCCCAATCTGAGGACCAAGTGAGCATCTCTATTGTCAAGATGATCAAATATTGGATACTGATAATAAGCTCTGCAGTTTCCTGAACTCATAAAAATAACTTTATCCTTTATAAAATGAAAGTCACATTACATGGTTTAATGCACCTACACAGAATAGCCTTGATAATAATGCCAATATACAGAAAGTCTAGACTGTAAATCAGATAATATTACTTTATTAAGTAATAAAATTTACATTGTGTTATTAAAAATTTACAATGTGTTATTAAAATAGTTGAGGATTTGTTTCTGATTTCCAGCATGCAGTCATAATAAGGCACTCACAGTTGATAAACTGCAGTTTTATTTGCAGTTTAGCAAGTGCTGGCATTTTGTGAAAGATATACAGTAATGACCTTCATGTAACTTCAGCTCAGCAAATAAAGCAAATATAACTTGACCAGTGATTTTTTCCCCCCTTTTAGGAAAAACATTTGTAGAAAAATATACTGGAAAACAATTTGATTTTACCTACAATTTCAAGATGTAATTTGAAATGTTATCTGCTTATAATGTATATGTAAATATGCAAACATAATTAATATAGTTTAATGGAATCCAAAAACATTCCAAAAAAAAAGAAAGCTAAAAGTAAATTAGTTTTTTATTTCTCACATAAATGCTTCAACCATGAACCACGAAGCATTGCATTGCACATACAACTGGAGCAGACAGGTTCCGTACCCATCATCAGCTATATGAGCTTAGTAGGGCCTCTTGACCCTTATTTTCAGGGATAACAACAGGACCTACTAATGTTTGAAACTGTTTCATAAACCCCAGCGACAATTAAGCGCAATGTAATAGTATAAAGGGGTTAAGAGTACTATCAGGGTCCAAAAGTCCAACAAGTGATAGGGCCCACCAATTAAAGAGGGGTAGTTGTTGGTCAGTGTGGGCAAGACTGGGTCGATGCTTGCATTCAGCAAAGATACAGAATGCAAAAAGGACCCCAGAAGTTAAAGGACCATTCAACAACAAGGCACAGGATACCGGTGTCCTGACTGCTCCTTACTCTTGTCTCAGTGGCCCTTATAGAAGTGTCATGTGACTGGTTAAGTGCTACAAGGAAAGGAAATTAGTGAGCTGAGTCAAATGAGGAGGTCAAAGGAAGTAGAAAGTACACAGGTGCAACCTCAGGTTGAATTTATATTTTATATATATATTTATATTTGGTACTGATAAATTTCTACAACATAGGCGACACTCCAGGTAGGGAGGGTAAAAAAATATTAATGATTTAGGTATGTAGATTTAAAAGTATGGCAAATACAACTTAATGCTAAAAAGGGAAAATCATGCACTTGGGGAAAAAAACAAATACAGGATAATGGCACTATAATGTCAACCAATATAGTGATATATTTGACATGGGAGTCATTATTTTAGCTGACTTACAAATGTAGCAAATCTTACTGTTCTCAGTGCTGTTATTTTCTAATTAGCGTTAATCTTTTGGGCAATTTGCAGGGAGAGAATACCGGAACGCAACTTTCAGATGAGCAGTGCAGCCATCTCCCTGTCTGCAGCCGTTTGGTCTGTCTGGAGCTATGTCCATGTAATGCTGAATCTAAAATATAGTGATGTACTGGAATTCCTTCTCCCTGGATGATGTAAATGCCCTTATATTGTCATTTACATAATCAAGATGGCTGGAAAGTGTTACGTGTCCTGTCCAGCACCCTTGATGATGTAGATGACTGAATTTAGTCATATAGAGTATAGCCTCCCACTTATGATGTATGGACCATATTCAGGTATCTACAGTATGACAACTAGGATGAAGGAAATACTGTACTACCCTGTATCTTGCCATGCAGGTGGGGAGAAGGCTGTAAAGCTCAAATGAAAGGTTAGCACTGGTATTCTCTACATGCAGATGGCCCATTTAAGCAAAGGATAACATTGGTGGGGTCTGATTTAAAAGCATGGACCCCCTCAGCGTTAATCCTTCCAGGACGCAAAACTTCCTGTACTTATGGCCAAGGTGGAGCTGAGATCGGAACCCAGTTTTCTGATTTTATTTTCTGTGCCCACAAGGGCAGTAAATATTGATAAAACTTTAAAAACAGGCACGTAATATAGCAAACAATAGAGAAAGCCAGCAAGATACTGCTTTGCGCAGGAAAATAAATTAAGAGCGGGAAAAGAGGTAATATGTCACTTTACTGTCCTTGGCATCGCGAATGAACAAGCAAAAGTCAGTGACGTCGGGGACAGTGATTGACATGATGAAGCAGCAGTTAAGCCATGTTTCTCTCTATTATTCTTTTTTTTACTTAATTTTTATTGAAGTTTTACAAACATTAGTGGAGGGGGGGACAGGGGTATAGAAAAAAGAATGAAATAGAGGGGGGGAGGGGGGAGGGGGGAGGGGGGGAGGGATGCAGCAGCCCTGATGAGCATATGTTAAAATATAGATGACAATTCCAATGAAAAATGAAAAATATTTAAACATATTGTACATTAACAGTCAGTTACATAGTTACATAGTAGATGAGGTTGCAAAAAGACATACGTCCAGCAAGTTCACCATATGCTAAATTTAGACAACAGATACTTTATCCTATATCTATACTTCCTTATTGATCCAGAGGAAGGCAAACAAAAAAAAACCAGTGTCATATCATCCAATGAAATCGCATAAGGGGAAAAATACATTTCTTCCTGACTCCAAGAATTAGCAATCAGATTCTCCCTGGATCAATATCCTAATCTGGGTTTCTACCTACCTTCCTCTCCCAAGTAATGCCTCGTGGTGAGTTATGTCCTGCACTAAGCAGAGAGCACTGACCACAATGTCGTACTTGTAGAGTCTCGGCCACACTCTCAAATATTATGAAGAGTATTGTGAGATTATTATAAAGAAAGGTCACTCAGAGTTTGTATAAGATAAGGTTTGTCATTTATTGTATCACAACAATATTCAGAAATATCAGAAATATCACAACAAGCTTCTTATAAGCTGATGGCTAGCAGTTACAGTATGTTACCAATCCATTCCTAACTATGCGGAGATTATATAGTTATATGCATTGTCATACTCACAAACCAAAAGATATTACGATAGGTCAGCCAGTCCCAGCTCAAGTCTCATCTGTGTGACTTCACACCTAAGTTCGGTTCTGGTTTAACATGGAGTCGTGCAAACCTATTATAGTATCTCTTGTTTGCTGCGTACGTGTGACATGTGACCATACGGTTCTGTGGTTAGTGACGTATATTGTTTATCATTTAGGAATTACAGTTACTGACGTATGATATATTTCATAATTTACCGTTAGACCACGGCTTGTTTACGTGAGTTAGTTCCCCTTTTATGCCTATGTAACCTGTCCCAATATCCTGCCACTTCTCAGCAAAACAAGCTATTATTTCTAAGACAAGAAAAGCCAGGATTTTAACAGTATGCTCTAAGCTATACTAGGCCTTATAATGGTACTATATATATATGTACCTGTGACCTGTATTCATTATGCGTTATATGCCAGAAAATACCTGTAATCCATAACAATCCTTCCCATGTTTACTTATTTGGTATATCCCTTTATAACTTTTATTTCTAAAAAGATGTTCAACCTTTTTTTGAAAAAATCTATTGTATCTGCCATCACAGTCTCCATGGGTTATAAATTACACATTTTAACTGCCCTTACTGTAAAGAACCATTTCCTTTGTTGCTGGTGAAATCTCCTTTCCCCCAACCTTAAGGATACCCCTGAGTCCTTTGTACTTCCCTTGGGATAGTTATTTTGAAAGCTCCCTGTACTGTCCCCAAATATATTTGTATATAATTATCATATCCCCTCTTAGATACCTCTTTTCTAATGTAAATAAACATTATTTAGCTAGCCTCTCCTCATAAATTAGATTGCCCATCCCCTTTATAATTTGGTGGCTCTTCTCTGCACTCTCTCTCTAGTTCCATAATGTTTTTTCTTAGGAGTGGTGCCCAAAATTGTACTCCATATTCAAGGTGTGGTCTTACTAATGCTTTGTAAAGGGGCATAATTATGTTTACTTAACTTCCATCCATTGCCCGTTTAATGCAAGATAAGATAGTGTTTGTCTTTGCAGCTACTGCATGATTTTGAGCATTATTGCTAAGCCTGTTGACTACAAGTACTCCTAAATACTTCTCCATCAAGGATTTCCCCAATTTATTCCGCATTTATTTTGTAGGTCGCCTGTTTATTTTTGCATCCCAAATACATAACCTTACATTTTTCTGTATTAAACCTCATCTGCCATTTACCTGCCAAAGTTTCCAGTCTCTCCAAATCCCTCTGATTCTAAGCAGGGGTCCCAGAACCGATCCCTGAGGTACTCCACTCACGGCCTTTGCCATGTTGCCAATCCTTGAACCAGTTTTCAATCCAGGTGCATATATTTTTACTGAGTCCAATTGCTTTATTTTGTACACCAACGTTTGTGTGGAACCGTATCAAAAGTCTTTGTAAATCTAAGTAGACCACATCAAATGCATAACCCTTGTCTAAATTCCTACTTACCTCCTCAAACAAACAAATATGGTTAGTTTGGCATGATCTATCCTTCATAAATCCATGCTGATGATTACTAATAATTTTGTTTTCCATTAGGTATTCCTGAATTTTAGAGAATAGTTGAACACCTTGCTCAGAACCCCATCTGAAGGTATATGCCAGGGAGGAGATACAATATTGACTAAATAAGTACACTTGATAGACAAAGTGTACTACAGAATCCCTATTAGTGGTGCACTGCAGACCTATATTTATATAATAACAAGGTCAAAGCAATGACTAAATGTTATAACAGTTAAAAACGTAAATTTATTAATACTTAATTTAATACTTAAAAATAGCCAAAAGAATATATGGCTATAAACACAATCCCTCTATGTCTTCATCCACATGTAATAGATGATAACCCAAGATCTTAACCAGAGCCGTGGCTGTAAGTGAAGGTATAGTGAAAACGTGAGTATTGTCACCTATAATAGGTTCTATAACTTCTACCTATATCTATATATGTGTCTCACTAAAATAAACATAAAGCCGGAGAGGCTTCCGGTGACGTCACCCGACATGGAGGTGTAATCCGGGAGCTCTGCAGACTCTCCTGATTAACGGCAGACATAAGCACCCTTCCACCCAATAATCTTGATCAATTTGCAGCTCCCCGGCTGGGGTAATAGCTGGAGAATGTCCAGGCAACAAAATAAGCCTGTGGCCCAAGCGGTTTCAAAGTACTTCTCCCTACAAAAGAAGAGCCCTGAGCCGCAGCCCGAAAAACAAGATGTCGGCGGCCCACGAGGAGAACCGGGGACACAGGGGAAAACATCCAGCTCCAAGGAGACCTCCGCTTCAGAGGAACCACTCACTAGAGCCTACACGGAGGAGCTGATGGCGTCGATGCACACCAAGCTGTATACCTCCCTACAATCGGAAATAAAAACAGCGTTTCACGACCTCAAGCAGGAGATAAATTGCCTAGCAGAAAAGATCACCACACTGGAAAGTAAAATGGAGGAGACCCACCTACATCAGACTGGAGCGGAGGAAGAGATCTTTAAATTAAAAGAAGAACTCCACCGGATTAAAGACGGATTAGAGGACCGGAAGAACCGGGATAGAAGGCAGAATCTGCGCATCTGAAATATCCCTGAAACGGTTCTGCCTGGCCTCCTCCGCCCGTACCTACTAGACTTATTTAAATCCATCTGCGAATCCCTGGAGGACAGAGTTTTGGAAATAGATCGGGCCCACAGGGCTCTGGGCCCAGATCAGAAGACTCGAGCAGAAGGCGCGATGTGATTGTGAAACTGCATAGCTACACTACCAAAGAAAACATACTCGTAGCATGCAGGGGAAAAGAATCACTTACCTTCATGGAGGAACAGCTTCAAATATTCAGTGACCTGTCCAGGACAACGGTGATCCGCAGAAGGGAAATGAAACCCCTAACAACCTTCCTCCGGGAAAACGACATCAGGTACCGTTGGGGGTTTCCCTTCAAACTAACAGCAAACCACAAAGGCAAATATCTGACGATCAGATTCCCGGAAGATATGGATCCATATGTGCGGGCCCTGGGTCTGGCCCCACCAGCCTCATGGGCGCCCGAACGACAACAGACCCCCGCACAAAGAGATGAACAAGATGACAACAATACCGAGCCGGGAAGAAGAGGGGCCTCAGCACGCCTGAAAACAAGCAAGCGCTGAGGAGACAGTCAGAAATTGCTCCACTCACCTAACACTCACAGCGCCGAGCTGATTCGACTCTGCACAAGCATCGCGGGACCTGCAGGAAGAATAACCTACGGGTCTGGAGAGGAATCCAAGCGGCCGTGGAACCCACGAGCTTGTTGAAATCTAACAAGAGGAGGTCCCCAGTTACAGACATCGACTCTTTAGCAAGTCCAGTTTTAAAGTTGTAAAGTTGCCCAAGTTGCTGTAGCCCTCCCGGTTGATGTCGCGGCGGCCGAGAGGCCCTTACGGTTTGAGGAGCCTGGACTTTGCTTGCTGCGGGGGAACGGGGAGGGGGGGAGTCGAGGGACACTAAAGCAAAGCGGAAGCCTCCGAACTGTGAGTAATTCTCTACTCTCCCTGCCCCCCCGTTTAGGACCCGGGGCCGCTCTCAAGCGAGGGAGCGGTGAAGCAGAGGCTGAGAGACCGTGCAGTTAGGCTTGCCCCCCGAGCGAACTTAATGCACGGTTGGGGAAGAACCTTAAAGTCCCCATAGGTCTTGCTGAAACAGGCCAATATCCACACCCAGGTGGCGATCAGAGACACTCCGCACTTGAACTATAATTTGTTGATGCCATTATATGATTGATTGTAACCTGAGAAAGTATGCATCAAGATTATGAACATGTACTGAATCGGTTGACCTCCCCCCCCCCCCTCATCCAAAGCTCCAAGTCTATATAACCTACACATTCACATGGGACACAGCCTCCACCGTATAGAATGTTGGTGTCTAGAATCTAAGGAGTAGAGACTAGATCTCCCTTCCCCCCCTCTCAACTCCCCCCCATCTCTCCCCACCCCCATGGTCCATGAATCTAAAAATGATACACTGTTCTATGACTTGAAGAAAGGTAAATAATGTTGAACTCAGAATATGTTTGTATACTAACCAGGAAATGTTACTAACCGGAGGACAATATGTGCAACCTGAACTCCCTTCCCCCCCCCACTTCCCTCCCCCCTCCTCCTCCTCCTCCTCCCCCCCTCCCCCCTTCCCCCTCTGCTCCCCTTCCCCCTCCCCCTCTCCCTTCCCCCCCCCTACAAGGAAAACGACTGCCAAACACAAAGGAATGCATCCCACACCTCCTGTAACGAGTGTCTGGGTTACTAAAAGACCATGGATGCAAGCACAAAAGTTGCTCCAATGTTACAATAGGGATATTGTTATGAATATATGAACACCTAACATCTGCTGGTATCTTATTTGGCTGCATTCAATTACTAATATCTGACAGAGTCCAAACCACATTGTTTGTAAGGGACCCACTCAGATATACAAAAGCTTACCATACAAGGCTATAACACCAGATCCAGCATTGCCCACAAATAAATCTCCAGCTGCACTGGATACAGACATCTGCCATGTGAAGCACTTATATGTACACTCATAAATAAATAAAAAACTGATACTACAATATTAGAATATAGCCACTGTCTACTAACTGTGACACACAGTATCACCTTACATTTACTCACCTGCCCACATCTGTGGAATCTGACAGCGAGTTATTGCGCAGAGAGAATATATTTCACTGCACTTGTCAAGTTCAGAGGGTGAAGTCACAGTACATTTTCAACCAGCACAATAAAGAGTGTATACATTAATAGGGTAACCTCACGACTCCAGACACACTGAATAACTGGATGAAATCTATAGTGACTGGATATTCTACTGACCTAGTATCATTCTATTTATTTGGAACTACTATTTGAATGTATGTACAGCCACACTGGTTATTATAGCCTTTGGATGCAGCATGTATACACCTGACAATCAATATAACATCTATCATAGTTAGGTGTTCATTAGCATCTATATGTACATTACGGGGCATTACTGTTCTCCACGACTGTTTGAATCATCACCACATCAGTCATGATTTCCCCTTGCTAGTGATCCTGCATATCCATATTAAACAATAAGTGGAGAGGTGTAGCAGGTATCTATATACCAAGCATTAACCGTAGATCAACCTCCTCTTATTAACTTAGGGTCAATTACAGGTATATTAATACCTTACCCAAGGAATTATCTAAGAGGAGTTCAATCTGATAAGGGTGAAGCACAAGAGTTACAGTCATACCATCCTCGTTTATACCTCCTGATCTGACACTAAGCTACTGAGCTGTCACCGGCGCTCTAGAGGCACTAGGAGCTTCATGGTTTTAAAGTTATTTATGTAGTGATTTAACCTTTTAAACTATATATGTTGTATGTTTTGCGTACTTAAGGACCATGATTTAATACAACTCAGGTGTGTGGTGGGCCCTAGTGGGGATCCTTTTGTGTGCTCTTTTCACACACATACCTTTTGTCCCACACCTCCTTCCTGTTCTTTTCTCCCCCCTCACACCTACCCTCCCCTTCCAACCTGCCATTCCCCTCCCCCACTCTCTCCCTTCATTCCACCTTCCTCTACCTGTTCTCTCTGACTGCCCCCGATAAGAACAACCACACTCCCCCCCTAGTGTACCCATGGAAGGATACAACCCATAAAGTTTTCCCGAGTCTGCGCCCCCCCCCTTGCACCCCCGTTCAGGAGTCAACGGATCCCTCCCATTGGGCCTTAAGCCCAAACGCCGGTCAGTACCACCGGTACTACTCTCAGGGGACCACTCCTGGCCCTCTTTTCACTCTATCTCTTCCTGTCGGTTCTGTCCCGGCAGGCCTTTACCCTGTCCCCTCTCTACCTCTCCCCTCCAGCCCCCTGGAGCGCCATCCAGGTCCCCCCAAATAGAAACCCCTTCTTCCATGAAGGGGACATGATCCTACAAAGGAACCAACACACTCTCCCTAGTGGAAAGGGAGTCGCTCATGAGGGAACCAAATATCAGACCAATGGCTAGCCAAACCTCAATAAATTTAATTTCACTAAATGTGAAAGGCCTAAACAATAATAGAAAAAGGAGGTTAGCTCTCCAAGAGATGAAAAGGTCGAAAGGCGACATTGTATTTCTACAGGAGACCCACTTTACATCACAGGAGCTGCCTATATTATTTAGCAAGGCCTTCCCCACGGGCTACTTCTCATCGTTTAACAGTAAAAAGAGAGGGGTAGCAATTTTATTCCGTCAGGGAACGCCATTCAATCATACCAAAACAACCACAGACCCAAAGGGTAGATTTTTGGTAGTATATAGATCGCTTGCAGGCTCGCGAATTGCACTGGTCAACATATATACGCCCAATGAAAACCAGATAGAATTTCTGAGGACGCTTTTGGATAAGATTGACCCAACCTACCTGTCCTCAATGGTAGTAGGGGGGGGCCTTAACATGGCCCTGAATTCGTTGGAAGACAAGTCAAGTTTACTAAACAGACCCCATGCGAAGGCCTCCCAAAGATTAGGGAAAAAATTTAAAGAAATCATGGGAGAATACTCTCTGTTGGACATTTGGAGAACGCAACATCGGGGTCAAAGAGATTATACTTTTTTTTCCTCACCACACCAGACCTACTCTCAAATAGATTATCTCTTCGCCACTAAAACAATTCTAGATGCCTCAACATGCTCAAATATAGGCCCAATTACATGGTCGGACCATGCCCCAATCACCATTACTCTCTTGTTGCCAATCGTAAAAACGAACTTGTTCAATTGGAAACTCAATGACTCGTTATTAAACTACCCCGAGATCGAGAGAGAAATAAAGACATACTTAATGAATACTTTGCTTATAATACGGAGTTGGTCTCATCGCCAACAGTCCTGTGGGAAGCCCATAAGGCAACAATTAGAGGAACCATCATTTCCATCGCATCTCACAGGAAAAAGACCAAAACAAAGGCTATTAGAGATTTGACGGACAAAATTCTAGAACTAGTACGCCAACATAAAATTAACTCCTCTAAAAAAACATACAAAACATTAACATCCGTCAGAGAGGAGCTCAGACAATTATAATTAGAGGATGTAGAAAAGTCACTAACCAAAAATATTACGATAAGGGGAACTAAGCGGACAGACTATTGGCTAACAAACTAAGAGGCATACAGAAGAGATCACAAACCACAGCTATCAAGAGTACAGTAGGTCTGGTGAAATCATATATAATGATAAAAAAATCGCAGAGGCGTTTACAGCATTCTATAGAGAGCTCTATAATCTAAAAACTCAGGGCAACAAAGCGCTTGAAACAAATTCCAGAATAATCACGGAAGAAGAAAACCAAATACTTAACGCAAAAATATCAAAAATAGAGTTTACAGAAGCAGTAAAAACATCAAAAATCTCCAAAACTCCCGGTCCCGATGGCTTCTCCAATGCCTATTACAAACGGTTTCTCCCGATCCTATCAACTCACCTCCTTAAGTTATTCAACTCTTTCATGGAAGGCTCCCCAATCCCGCCCTCCATGACCAACGCTAGCTTAGCTATAATACATAAAGACGGCAGAGACCCACAACAATGTGGAAGCTACCATCCTACACTGGCGACACACTTTATTCGAGCTCGGCTAGTCCCACGAATTCGGGTATACCCGGGTGTATTGAGGTTTGTGACTGTTTTCTGCCCGAGTGCATTGGGTTATTTTCCAGGCAGCGATTGAAGCATTTTATTCCCGCTGGCTGCAATACATACTGCATTACAATTCATGAATTTATGCCATCTGGTAGACACGCGAAGCATTGCAGCCTATTAAATCCTAATCATTATCATTTAACAGATCAGCCGCCCGTCAGCCAGGCATGAACCCAGGCTGGGAAGGCAAACGCAACGGGGCTTGTCAGAGGTGAGGAGCGGCGCATTCCATGTATCTGCCAGGTACATACTGGGTATTTGCTCGAATAAAGTGTGTCGGTGCAGTATATCCCTACTAAATAATGATCTTAAACTGTACAGTAAGATCCTCGCCAACCGGCTGAACCAAATTTTACCTACCCTATTTCCTCGATTCTAAGACGCACCTTTTTTCCGATCTTCACATGTCTGAAATCGGGGTGCGTCTTAGAATCGATGTATTAAAAAAAGTGTCTACAGTACTAACCCCCTCTTTTCACTTAACATGTTTCAGGAGAGGTCCCATGTCGGCGGAGGACGAAGTGTGCGGCAGCGGCAGGAGAGGTCCCACGTCTGCAGATGGTTGAAGATGGACAGCGGGCGGGATTGCGGTGGCAGCCGGACAGGTCCCAAGTCTGCAGGTGAATGAAGATAAGGAGACAGCGTGCGTGCGGCGGCAGGAGATCATAATAGCAGGAGAGCTGAGCAGGAGCAGAGCACATAGGGAAACGGCTTGGGAGGAGCACACTGTAACACCGGAAGTTGACCGGTGTCTGACTTCCGGTGTTAGTGTGCACCTCCCAAGCCGTTCCCCTATGCCGCTCTGCTCCTGCTCAGCTCTCCTGCTATTATGATCTCCTGCCGCCGCACGCATGCTGTCTTCTTATCTTCATTCACCTGCAGACTTGGGACCTGTCCTGCTGCCGCACACACACCACGCATCTTCAACCATCTGCAGACGTGGAACCTCTCCTGCCGCTGCCCGCTTCATCCTCCGCTGACATGAGACATCTACTGCCGCCACCCGCTTCATCCTCCGCTGACATGGGACCTCTCCTGAAACATGGTAAGTGAAAAAGTAATTTTCCTTGATTGTAAGGGCCAAATCTTTTGTGAGTCTTACAATCGAATGCGTCTTACAATCGAGGAAATACGGTAGATTGATTAACATTGACCAGGTAGGATTTGTTCAGAATCGTCAGGCCTCTGACAACACGCGAAAGATTATAGACATAATAGATCATGTCCGCATCTCAGGCTCTAAAGCAGTTTTGTTAAGTCTTGATGCAGTGAAGGCATTTGACAGAATTGACTGGCTCTTTCTGGATAACACAATGCAGAAATTAGGCTTTAATGATACATTTCTAGAGGGAGTCAGGGCACTTTACAGCAACCCAACGGCGACAGTCAAACTCCCGGGAGGCCTTCGAGATAAAGAACGGTACGAGACAGGGTTGCCCCCTGTCCCCTCTTCTTTTCGCCTTGACAATAGAACCGTTGGCAGCTAGAATACCAATTACAAAATCTCACTGTTCGCGGATGATGTTATTCTCACGCTGTCTCACCCTCATACCTCGCTTCCCAACCTACAAAAGGAATTATCCGATTTCGGCAAGATATCAGGATACAAAATTAATAGTGACAAATCAGAAGCCCTGAATCTCAACCTCTCAGACTCGGAGATCCAACTATTAAAACTAAACTTTAACTACCGATGGAGCCCTTCATTACATAAAATATTTGGGAGTTAATGTATCAAAGGACTACCGCTCCCTATACCAATGTAATTACCCACCCTTATTTGATAAAATTAGAAAAGACCTGGATAAATGGGAGGAATACCAAATTTCCTGGATCGGAAGGATGATCTCAGTTAAGATGAACGTAATCCCGAGGTTATTATACTATTTCCAGACACTTCCGATCCGGGTTCCTGGGTCAGAATTGAAGGGTCTTCAGAACAGAATATTCAAATTTATTTGGCAAGGAAAAAAAACCAGAGTCGCAAAATCAGTATTAACAGCGCCAAGGGGCAGGGGAGGTATGGGAGTGCCAGACATAGCACGGTACTATCAGACAGCTCAACTAAAGCCAGTGGTCGAGTGGAATTCACACCCAGACCAGCTATGCTGGCTAAAAATTGAGTCTTAATATGCCAGAACGCCTTCTCTGCAAGCAAGCCTATGGGCCTCGGACAGAAACGACAAGGGGACAAGTACATTTTAATTAGGCGCCATGGGCCACACATGGGATATATGGCAAAAAGCTAAAAATAAATTTAAACTCTTGAAACCCAGCCTCACAACTCACCCCATTAAACAATAACCCAGAGTTTCATCCAGGATGCGAGACCAAGCAATTTGAACAATATTCAAGTACAGGAATTAAGGCGGTTTGCGATCTGTTATGCGACAAGAAGTCCCTGAACTTCCAAGAACTGCGAAACAAATTTAAAGCCCCAACCTAGATACATTCAAATTTCTCCATATTAGACACTTCCTACAAAAATTGTCAACCACATTAGAATTTCCTCCTCTTACACAATTCGAGAGACTGTGCCAGGAAGACACACCCCAAAAAGGACTTATCTCACAAATTTACGCAATTTTGGAAAAACACGCGATTCCTGACACACATGACTATATGCTCAAATGGGCAGCAGAACTAAATATAGACATAGACAGACTGGGAAGAGATATGGGATGCGGCATCAGGAACTTCTGTATGCACTAGTATTAAAGAAAACATATATAAGATAATGTTCCACTGGTACTTAACACCAGTGAGACTGCGGCAAATCTACCCTCTGGCCTCTGATCTATGCTGGAGAGGCTGTGGACACAAGGGAGACATGGCCCACATATGGTGGCAGTGTCCAGAAATCCAGAAATATTGGCTCACAATCCATAACCTAATAAAAGAGGTCACAGACCTCACAATCCCTTTAGATCCTCTGACCTACATACTGGGTAGGCCTATAGACAAAATTGACCACCCATTATGGAAATTAATCTCCTTTATTTTAACAGCAGCATGATGCTCAGTGGGGCTCTCCTGGAAGAAAACCTCCCCTCCCACGATACAAATGGTAAGAAAAAGATTAGGCGAGGTTATGCTAATGAAAAAACTGACGGCATTCCTCAATCACTCAACGGAGCGGTTCTACTCCATATGGGAACCTTGTCTGACCCACTAAAACTTTAAATATCACAGCCTCCTCCCTAACCCAGCAACCACACGAGACACCCGGAACGAGTAGTAGAAGGCACCTCCAGGGGAGGGGAAACCCCGCTAATCCCCCCGTCATTCCACCCGCCTCCCCCCATCCTCCCCCCCTCTATCCCACTCTTTCCTCTCTTTTTCGGCAGCCTATCCACAGGGACCACTGAATGACCTGAACGGTCTACCACACCTACGGGTGGGTATTCAGGGCCCCCTCCCTCCCCCCCCCCATCTTCTTACCCCACTGTTACTAAAAAGGAAAAACAACTGTTATGGTATTATGCTCTTGTTTATCTTACAATGCCTGTAAAGTGATGTCTCAATACCTAATAAAAACATTTGAAAAAAAAAAAAAACCATAAAGCCTACAGTGTAATTCTAACTCTAAATGGGTCCAAGTACTCCCTAAAAAAAATATATAATGCAGAACTATAGTATAGTGGCTTAACGTGAAATAACTAAGCAGTAAGTATACTGATATGCAGCTAAATCGCTGCTTTGAGTGAAATCGTGCATAGACTAATGCTTGCTACAGATCGAGTGCTTAGTGTTACTGCGCATGCGCATCATGTTCCGTGTTCAGTGTCTTGTGTGACCATATGTGTATTCCCTGATGCTGTTTGTAAAGGGAAAACAGCCAGCTACTGAAAGATCTCTTCCAGGTAAGTATCAATAGAGTAAGGGCTTTTAGTTATTCTCATCCGTGAATATATATGATGTACACGTGCGCTATATTTTTATCATGAAAACTACAGAATCATATCTTAGTGTTTATTAGTTTTCATCTGGTATTACTTTGCAGTTTTTACTTCCTGGTTAGTATTTATTAGTTTTCGTCTGGTATTACTTTGCAGTTTTTACTTCCTGGATACAGTGTGAATTAGTAATATAGTGGAATCCGTTGACATTCAAACAGGATTACTACTAATACAGGTGTAAATTCACATTATCATTCTAAGAGGCACCATGCGGTTAAATGCAATGGTTTGGCTATTACTAAACTTAACTCCTTGAGAACTCTTGGATGTATGCCATCGAGGCCAGGTGCCTTGTTTACTTTAATTCTTCGTGTATACCAGTATAAGAAGAGGGAGCTAACCCATGTTAGAACGGCTATCAGTTTTCAATTAGTAGTGCTGTACTGCGCACATCCGACAGCACACTGTGTAGCTCCAACAGATCTAAATACATAGTGAATTCACAGATAACAGATATCATGGATGTTAACTAAGAGGTAAAATAATGTGGCGTTTTAGCAGCCTTGTCGGCTAAAGACCCGACATACGTTTCATCGCTCTATGCGACTTCTTCCGGGGTCTTCAACGGATTCCACCTATATTACTAATTCACACTGTATCCAGGAAGTAAAAACTGCAAAGTAATACCAGACGAAAACTAATAAATACTAACCAGGAAGTAAAAACTGCAAAGTAATACCAGACGAAAACTAATAAACACTAAGATATGATGCTGTAGTTTTCATGGTAAAAATATAGCGCACGTGTACATCATATATATTCACGGATGAGAATAACTAAAAGCCCTTACTCTATTGATATTTACCTGGAAGAGATCTTTCAGTAGCTGGCTGTTTTCCCGTTACAAACAGCATCAGGGAATACACATACGGTCACACAAGACACTGAACACGGAACATGATGCGCATGCGCAGTAACACGAAGCACTTGATCTGTAGCAAGCATTAGTCTATGTGCAATTTCACTCAAAGCAGCGATTTAGCTGCATATCAGTACACTTACTGCTTAGTTATTTCACGTTAAGCCACTATACTATAGTTCTGCATTATATAATTTTTAAGGGAGTACTTGGACCCATTTAGAGTTAGAATTACAATGTGGGCTTTATGTTTATTTTAGTGAGACACATATAGATACAGTATAGGTAGAAGTTATAGAACCTATTATAGGTGACAATACTCACGTTTTCACTATACCTTCACTTACAGCCACGGCTCTAGTTAAGCTCTTGGGTTATCAGCTATTACATGTGGATGAAGACATAGAGGGATTCTGTTTATAGCCATATATTCTTTTGGCTATTTTTAAGTATTAGACTAAGTATTAATAAATTTACGTTTTTAACTGTTATAACATTTAGTCATTGCTTTGACCTTGGTATTATATAAATATAGGTCTGCAGTGCGCCACTAATAGGAATTCTGTAGTACACTTTGTCTATGAAGTGTACTTATTTAGTCAATTCCTGAATTTTATCCTTTATTAAACCTTCAAGTAATTTCCCTACTATTGAAGTCAGGCTTACTGGTCTGTAATTTCCCGGTTGTGATCTAGCTCCCTTTTTAAATATAGGCACCACATCTGCTTTATGCCAATCTTGTGGTACTGACGAACAGGGCGCACAACGCACATAGTGAAGTAAAGTAAAAAATGTGACTTTATGATTAAAAGTAAATAGTTCTGCGTACATCAAGTTAGAATACACAAGCAGTTGGTATATAGGTTTACCACACCAGGAGATGACAATGAGCGACACCCTCGGATGGATCTCAGCAAGCGGTGGATCTGTGGTCGTCTCGTCTGCCCCTTACAGCGTTCTCCGTCTTGGGGTGGTGGATGAATAAGTCCCTTGTAGGGAGAACCCCACAGCACACAGCTCACAGGCGGGTAGGGAAGCCGCAGGAATCAGCGTCCATAGGTCAGTACACCGTTTGCCGCCACTCCTCGTCGGGCGCTCGGCGTTGACGTCACGAGTCGCTCCTCGACTTCCGCAATGCTTCTCTTGGAACGCACAGCGTGCGTGTCATTCAGATGGTACTCAGCAGCGGGGAGGGCTGTAGTGCTATGAAGGCGGCTTGTTAACAGTGCTCTAAACCACACATGAATGGGGGGAAAAAAAGCATAGACACCTCTCTTCCAATGCGTTTCGTAACACTAGGTTACTTCTTCAGGGAATGTAATACACACAATAGAACATATTGATTTTATGGCAAATCGTTTGAATGGGAAATGCGGCTTTAAAATGTCCCTGACTGTTCTCTTATGATGCCGGTGCAAAACCGGTTGAAATCCTTTTTTCGTTCTGTAAGAAACAAAAGTAATATTGATTACAATCACAAATTATATTTTTGTGTATAGTTTAATAGGAACGTAATACATTCCCTGAAGAAGTAACCTAGTGTTACGAAACGCGTTCGAAGAGAGGTGTCTATGCTTTTTTATCCCCCATTCATGTGTGGTTTAGTGAACTGTTAACAAGCCGCCTTCATAGCGCTACAGCCCTCCCCGCTGCTGAGTACCATCTGAATGACACGCACGCTGTGCGTTCCAAGAGAAGCATTGCGGAAGTCGAGGAACGACTCGTGACGTCACCGCCGAGCGCCCGACGAGGAGTGGCGGCAAACGGTGTACTGACCTATGGACGCTGATTACTGCGGCTTCCCTACCCGCCTGTGAGCTGTGTGCTGTGGGGTTCTCCCTACAAGGGACTTATTCATCCACCACCCCAAGACGGAGAACGCTGTAAGGGGCAGACGAGACGACCACAGATCCACCGCTTGCTGAGATCCATCCGAGGGTGTCGCTCATTGTCATCTCCTGGTGTGGTAAACCTATATACCAACTGCTTGTGTATTCTAACTTGATGTACGCAGAACTATTTACTTTTAATCATAAAGTCACATTTTTTACTTTACTTCACTATGTGCGTTGTGCGCCCTGTTCTTTTGTTTTTTGTCTAGTTCCTGGGGTGTCAAGCCACCCCCAAGAAAGGCTGCAGACCCACGTTTAGTGTCAGATCCACATTTAAGGTCAACATTATTGTTTCTAAAATCACGGTGCACTGTTCACTTATTATTTGTTGTTGTTAACTAGTTATTAGCTGCGCACTATCACCTATTTCTATTCTTGTGGTACTGAGCCTGTGGAAATGGATCCTTTAATATTAAATGCAATGGTTTGGCTATTACTGAACTTAACTCCTTGAGAACTCTTGGATGTATGCCATCGAGGCCAGGTGCCTTGTTTACTTTAAATTTTTCAAGCTGCCTATGAACGTCTTCCTCAGTTAACCAATAGTTAATTAATATGGAGGTTGTGGCTTCCTCCTGCAGTCGTAAACATTTATACAATAATTATTGTTATAGTTATATAAAAAACACACATTCCCAGCAAGCTGTAACCCCAGAACCCACCACACTATATATATCCCTCCAACAGAAGTACAAGAGAAGTTTCACGGTTTAGTTTTAGGACCTGCAAATTTGGTTATGCCTTGACACGGCTTGCAGGCTTATAATGCTTTGGCCAAAGGGTTTAACTAAATGACCCTTACTCATGAGAATATTATTATTGAAGTGTTTAACTATATACTAATTACTATATATTTTGTCACATTGAATGTAGCATTTGACCTTTCTGTATTTTGTTGTAGTTAAAGTTATACACATTTGTAGAGGTGAAGGAGTGGAGGCAGCTCATTGAATAATTTAGGTTTCCTTCTGTCCCAGTTGAGTATTTTAATAGTTTGGCTTTGGTGGTTATATGATAACTAATTCCAATTTGTTAGTATATTTTAGACACTCTTTATTTGATATGGATTAGGTTTTTATTGAAGAATGCTTGCCAGATTAGAGAGGGAAGCCCTTGGGCATTGATAATCTCAAATTTTCAAGCTGCCTATGAACGTCTTCCTCAGTTAACCAATAGTTAATTAATATGGAGGTTGTGGCTTCCTCCTGCAGTCGTAAACATTTATACAATAATTATTGTTATAGTTATATAAAAAACACACATTCCCAGCAAGCTGTAACCCCAGAACCCACCACACTATATATATCCCTCCAACAGAGGTAAAAGAGAAGTTTCACAGTTTAGTTTAGGACCTGCAAATTTGGTTATGCCTTGACACGGCTTGCAGGCTTATAATGCTTTGGCCAAAGGGTTTAACTAAATGACCCTTACTCATGAGAATATTATTATTGAAGTGTTTAACTATATACTAATTACTATATATTTTGTCACATTGAATGTAGCATTTGACCTTTCTGTATTTTGTTGTAGTTAAAGTTATACACATTTGTAGAGGTGAAGGAGTGGAGGCAGCTCATTGAATAATTTAGGTTTCCTTCTGTCCCAGTTGAGTATTTTAATAGTTTGGCTTTGGTGGTTATATGATAACTAATTCCAATTTGTTAGTATATTTTAGACACTCTTTATTTGATATGGATTAGGTTTTTATTGAAGAATGCTTGCCAGATTTAGAGAGGGAAGCCCTTGGGCATTGATAATCTCAAATGTCAACCAATGCTGCAAGACCCTTCGAAATCTTATACTGTACAGTAGTCTCTCAGTACCCCTGTGAGCTTCTCCATTTTAAGAGAGTACTGTGATGGGATGGGGTAACCAAGCAATACAATAAATGTTAAGCCATCTGGTTACACCTGAAACTATGGGGACCCTGGCAGCTACATAGCACCGTAAACCAGGGACCAGGGATTATACATGTGGAAAATAAAGTGACCCCTGCTTTTTTCTGTCGTCATGTTCCCTCTGCTTTAGAACTGTGACATTTCTTATGTGTAAGTTTGAGATGGGATATTTGGGTAGAAATTTTATTATTTTGTTTGCAGGAGGTTGGGGGCTGAAGTTACCGACAGTCCTTTAATTCTCCCTGGCGATCAGGCATGATTTGCTGGTACACGGGTGGAATTACACCGGGGCTACCCAGTGTCCCCCAGATTCCTGGTTTTTGAGCCCAAATATCACAAAATCCACTTTCCCTTATAAGGTTCCCCAAAGTGCATACTTTATTAAAGTATACTTTATAATTTTTTTATACATTTGTTATAAGACTCTATACAGTCAGCCGGCATGTATGTATAGAGTCTGTAGTTCAAAAAGGAGAGGATGTCCAGAGGTGGGCGAGGAAGGGGAATTGCAAAGTCCGGAAAACATAGGTTTCCCTTTTCGGACACCTTTTGTATCTGCCAGACTTGTTGGAGCCTGTCCAGCGGGTGCCAATAAGTTAGCTGGGGGAGATACAGATCGTAGGCGGTTCTCCCATTGCCTAAATCATATTTCCCACTAACCCGGCTTTCCAAGCCGGCTTGGCACGCCTCCTCCTCTGATGTCAGCAAAAGGACGAGCCCCTTTTCCTATTGGCTGGTGAGGAGGAATTCCAACAATCTGATTAGTCGCTCCTCCTACTTCCATGCTAAAAATAGCTTAGCAGAGTGTATGTACGGAGATTGCTGAGTCAGAGAACCAGACCATCCAGTGACTTATGTCGATGAAGCTGGGGTGGGATTTTCAAACTTGATCTGTTACAAATAGCAGAGCAACCGGCTTCGTTTTGAAGCTAGGAAAGTCTGCCTCGCAGAGACTAAGTCCCATCTTTTGCAGCCAAGTTCTACAAATCGAACGTAGCGGTTGCAGTCAGGAAATCTTGCAAAATCAGTTTCAGGAGAATCAGGACAATGTCCCGGTCAGGATTTTCTACCAAATCTCGGTCCAGGACATCAGGGACTAGTTCCCGATCAGGGTAAGCCCTTACAAGAAGGTGCCCTGCACCTAGGAATGGCTAGATTTCAATTCCCAGACCCTAGTAAGTGTGTATATTTTTGTATTTTGTATTTCTGTTGGGTTTCCGAGGTTTTATCCAATTATACCCCATTTTATTTCACTGCCTTGTTTTGCCTGTTGAATGATCCCAGCATAAATTTGTAAAATGACCTGGTCTCCTGTGACAATTACCATATTCTTGCCTTAATCTGATGGATAGCTGGCAAATCCATGCTCATCCATGACACCGCTATGGCGCAGTGTTGCTGTCCTTATATGGGAAAGCAACTTATTTTGGTTGCGTTCATGTCCTCCTTAGGTCTTTTTAGGAGACACAACCAGGGGTCGAGTGGGAAAGAGAAGCCTAATACCCTCTGTGCTAATCTGTGTGTCCTCCTCCATACCACCTCTATCTCAGGACACGACCACCACATGTGGATGAACCTGGCTCGTTGACCACAAACCTTTGGATATATGGGGGAAGTCCCTGGGGACATTCCTACAAGGCGCACCGGGGTCAAGTACCATCTTTACAAAACTTTGTATGCATTCTCTCTAATTTGTGTACATGTTGAGCTTGTGTCAGCTGCCTCAAATATCTCCCTCTATATTCCAGGTTCTAGAACTTCGCCCAGATCTCTCTCCCAGTGTGATATAAAGCGAAATTCCTTTTCTGGGAAGATAGAAAGACTGACGAGTACAAGGTCGAAATGGACCATTTTTCATGTGGTGCACCATTACCTTATATCTCAAATAATGTCAAGGTGGAGGTGGGTTTAAGCATTTGGCAAATCCCTTTATCTGTAGATATCTAAATATGTCACCTTTCGGGATTCCCCTATGTTCCATAAGAGTAGCAAAAGAAAGAACCTTGGACTTGTCCATCACATCTTTTATTCTATAGATTCCCCTTGACCTCGACACCTTGAAAGAAAGTGTTATAAGACCTGGGGAGAATTCTGGGTTAGAAAATAGGTTGTCATCTCCGAGCCCTCAGCAGTGAGATTAGTCTTTTTTTGTACGTGTTCCATAGAGATAAGGTGTGAGCTATTGTTGGTAGATATCCACAGGCTTTCTTTTGGGAGAATGAAAAAATAAAAATTATACTGTGCGCTACTATTTAACCCTAAAAATAAATAAATAAATAATACAGTGCAGTGACTGGAACCCTATAAAATACGTGAAGCGTGATACCACAAAAACCACAGTGAAGAAATGTAAAATATATTACATAACCGTGTAATTGATATGGGCGTCTGCTGATATAAACACAGGGGGTGGCTCAGCACCCCCCACACACTAAGAAATGGAAACAAAAAAAAACAGCGCACAACGCCAAATAGTGAAGCAAGTAATACAAATATATTGATAATAAGGGTAATTATTCTGCGTACATCATATAGGTAATAAAGTGCATTTAGTGTGTATCACACTGGTTACCACTCGGCAGCTGTTGGCATGAAGGTCTGGTGCTTGCTTCTCTCAGCGGGAACAGCTGTGATGGCTCTGTAGCAGGATTCTTGTTGGGACTCCTCATCCGGCAGTTTGCAACTCCAAAGGGGGTTTCCCTTCAAACAGCCAGGCTCCGCTGCAGGTAATGGCACTCAGTAGGACCGCCAAAAGTTTCAAATGTGCTAGAGCAGCTCGTGTAGTTCAGCAGGCAAATTCACTGCACACGGAGGTAAACCCACAGCTTGTAGGGACACACTCTGCGTGCCACGCTGCCGCTCCGTCACGGAACGCTGCGTGATGACGTCACAGTCCCTGCAGAGGTGATGGAATCGGCAGGGAGATAATGAAGTCTCTAAACAGCCCTAATAACACACAAGGGTGATAGTGGCAGGGCAAAGCCAATAAATGTAGCAATTAAAAGGCAATAGGCATACAACATCCAACGCGTTTCGTAGAATTAACTACTTCTTCAGGGAATAATTAGGCCATTACCCAGAGGTCTTATATACCTCACAGAAGTATCTCATTGGTCAGACAATTAATGCTAGACCAATCATCTGGGGTAGGTGATGGTCTATGTGATAGGGAATATGTGAACATTACTAATAAAACAACAACTTTATTAACAATTGAAAATACATATAAAATAAAATAAAAACGGAACATTGCATAAATACTTAAAAACATTCTGAAATAAAAGAAACACAATAATTGTTTTTTAAAATTAGACACCATAATACAATACATATGAAAGATATATCTGGAAATGTGTATTAATACAGAGCAGGGAGAACAGAGATGCATAAACCGGTGACACAACCCTGGGGTGAGGGGAGGGCCTGAGTGTTTAATATAGTGCCCAAATATCAACATCCTCATTTAACCCCTTAGGGGACATAGTATCCAATTTATGTATCCAGTATGTCTCTTTGGAAGATAATGTTTTAACTCTATCCCCACCTCTTCTATTTACAGGAATAAACTGAATCCCCTTAAAAGTAAGACTAGACGGATCTTTATTGTGGTGTAATAAAAAGTGTCTAGACACACTGTGTTTTTCAAAACCATTTTTAATATTTCTGACATGTTCCTGGATACGAACCTTAAGGCTGCGTTTGGTCCTGCCTACATATTGATACCCACACGCACATTACAATAGGTAAACAATATGTGTAGATGTACATAAAATAAAGTCATCAATATTAAAAACTTCGTTTGTGCTTTTTGAATAAAAGGTTTGTTTGTCAGGGTGTTGGTACTTGCAAATAGTGCACTTACCACAAATATAGTTGCCCTTGGGTTTAGGCCCTAGCCAGTTCTTCTGAGATGCAGTGTTGGTACTTAAAAAAACATCACTAGGTGCTAGTATGTTTTTAATATTTCTGGCTCTCCTATATATAAACCGTGGTTTGGTGTTTAAATGAGATCCCAAAATAGGATCATTGCACAATATGCCCCAGTGTTTATGAATTTTTTTTTTTTTTAATTTTTTCAATTTCCCTATGTACAGAGTTATAATCTGTAATGAAAGCCACATTAAGAGTACCACTTTTCATTGTTTGTCCTTCTATATTTCTAGTCTTGGATCTATTTTGAATTAGCATATCGCTGCGATCCATTTTGCGTACCCTTATGATCTCTCTTTCTAAAAGTTCCTTAGGATATCCCCTTTCTCTGAATCTCAAGAACCGTTTATTCGCCTGCTCATTGAATACCTCTAAACTACTGCAGTTACGTCTGAGTCTAACAAATTGCCCTCCTGGTATTACAACTATTATTGTGTTTCTTTTATTTCAGAATGTTTTTAAGTATTTATGCAATGTTCCGTTTTTATTTTATTTGTATTTTCAATTGTTAATAAAGTTGTTGTTTTATTAGTAATGTTCACATCTTCCCTATCACATAGACCATCACCTACCCCAGATGATTGGTCTAGCATTAATTGTCTGACCAATGAGATACTTCTGTGAGGTATATAAGACCTCTGGGTAATGGCCTAATTATTCCCTGTAGAAGTAGTTAATTCTATGAAACGCGTTGGATGTTGTATGCCTATTGCCTTTTAATTGCTACATTTATTGGCTTTGCCCTGCCACTATCACCCTTGTGTGTTATTAGAGCTGTTTAGAGACTTCATTATCTCCCTGCCGATTCCATCACCGCTGCAGGGACTGTGACGTCATCACGCAGCGTTCCGTGACGGAGCGGCAGCGTGGCACGCAGAGTGTGTCCCTACAAGCTGTGGGTTTTCCTCCGTGTGCAGTGAATTTGCCTGCTGAACTACACGAGCTGCTCTAGCACATTTGAAACTTTTGGCGGTCCTACTGAGTGCCATTACCCGCAGCGGAGCCTGGCTGTTTGAAGGGAAACCCCCTTTGGAGTTGCAAACTGCCGGATGAGGAGTCCCAACAAGAATCCTGCTACAGAGCCATCACAGCTGTTCCCGCTGAGAGAAGCAAGCACCAGACATTCATGCCAACAGCTGCCGAGTGGTAACCAGTGTGATACACACTAAATGCACTTTATTACCTATATGATGTACGCAGAATAATTAACCTTTTTCACTGACTGCCCCATACCTCTGGAATGCCCTTCCCCTCAGTACCCGACTAGCACCCTCTCTATCCACCTTTAAGACACACCTTAAGACACACTTGCTTAAAGAAGCATATGAATAGCACTGTGGATATTCTGAACACAGGATACATAAAGATTGGCCCCCTGCAGACGCACTTACCAGAACTCCCTCCTACTGTCTCTGTACGTTCTACCTACCTACCAATTAGACTGTAAGCTCCTCGGGGCAGGGACTCCTCTTCCGAAATGTTACTTTTATGTCTAAAGCACTTATTCCCATGATCTGTTATTTATATTATCTGTTATTTATTTGATTACCACATGTATTACTACTGTGAAGCGCTATGTACACTAATGGCGCTATATAAATAAAGACATACAATACAATACAATACAATTACCCTTTTTATCAATATATTTGTATTACTTGCTTCACTATTTGGCGTTGTGCGCTGTTTTTTTTTGTTTCCATTTCTTTTGGGAGAGCCTGGGTGACCACAGTATCGATCACAACCAGCCAGCCGGTGTAGCAAATCCCTTAGCAGTTCCAATCATCTCCTGTACTATGAATCAGGGTGCCAGGCTGATACCTGACTGAACTGTGTTGCCTTATTTTAAGAGAGGAGGCACGGGAGCGCCAACCCTCCCTTTGGTCTGGATTGGCAAATTATACTTTTAGCCACTCTAGGTCTTTTTTTGTTTCAAACAGATTTTTACATGGGATTGTAGTTTCTGTATGTCCTTTAGTGGGACGGGAATAGGGAGCGTATGAAACAAGTACAACATTCTTGGGTGGAGATTCATCTTTACAGCATTAATTCTACCGATCCAGGAGGTATTATGGGTGGAACATCTAGTCAGGTCTGCCTTAAGGGTCTTGATTAGACTCAGGAAATTTGCTCTATATACAGTATGGACACTTAGTCATTTGTTAGATATATTCCTAAATATTTCAGGGTTTCATTACACCATTTAAAATCAAAATTGATTTTGATTATTTTAGTGACCGATTTGGGTAAATTAATATTCATGGCATATGATTTATTGCCATTTATTTTGAAACCCGATTGTCCCCCCAAAAACCCTGAGCTCCTGAAACAGGTTTGTACCTGTTCTATAACCAAATAAACATCTGATTTTTTTTTTCCCTTTGAGAATACAAGTAAGGTCACTTTGCATTGAACGGATAAATGTACACCTGTGATGATCTTGCCAATTACTACACAATATCAGATGACCTCTGCTATGAATATAGGTTAAGAAAGCCATAGTTACAGGAGGCATCTACTGTAATACCTAGAACTTTTTTATTGGCAATCATTATTGAATTCACTTGTCTTAAAACAGTGAAAAGGGAAAAGGGAAAAGGGTGGTTTGGATAACGTCAAAATTGCATCATCAGCGAAGAATATTTTGTATTGTTTGTCTTGGACTGGAATACCTCTAAATTTTGGGGGGTTTTGTCTAATGTGGCAAGCTAGCGGTACAAGGGAAAGAGCAAACAGCAGAGGGGAGAGAGGGAACCCCCTGTCAAGTACCTCCCTTAATCGGGAAAGCGTCCATGGCCATTCCTGAGCATAGGACCCTGGCTGAGGGGCGTGTGTAAAGAGCCATAATGGAATTGAGAAATTTGCCCCTAAACCCAAATTGTTTTAAAGTACCCCTCGTATATTCCAAATCTAGATGATTGAACGCCTTTTCCGCATCAAAAGATAGAAGCATTGGTGGTATATTGTTTTTTTTTTTGGCATGGGCTATTATTGTATGTCAATCGTTCTCCTTGTGTTATCTGCTGCCTACCTGTTTGGGACAAATCCAACTTGGTCAGGATGGACCAGGCTGGGCAATACTTCATTAAGCTGGTTGACTAGTATTTTTGAAAAAATCTTCAGGTCTACATTGATCAATGAAATAGGCCTATAGCTCTTTACAGCATGCCGGGTCTTTCCCTGGCTTAGGGATAAGGCCTATATGAGCTTGAACCATGTTATTGGGGAACTCTTCTCCATTTAAGATACAATTAAAGACATACATGGGTATCTTGTGATGGAGGCGTTGTGCCAACATGGAATTAGAGATGCAGCAGTCATTATTTGAACATATCACGGAGCCATTTTCATGTGCTCTGCTGTATTCCACGCACTCTGCTGTATTCCACGCGATAGTCACGCCGCATTCACACTGCCAGGAACACCAGGCATCCCTGTGTTTACCGCGGTTGATCTGTTTTAATTTAATGGTTTCGGATTTCTTTGGTTGCAATTTGCGTATCCGCCAGATAGCAGAAATTAATTAATTGTAATGTGTACTGTACTGTGCTACTGTGCTCATTTGCAGGTGTTAAAAAAACAGATAAAAACCAAGTCTACCACAGTTTTTCATTGTGAATCGACCTTCGTCCTTAAAGACGCTGAAGACCTTATCAAATTAAGGCGTTTCATAATAAAAACGTATAAAATTCAATGCTCTGTGCTTTTTTCTACATTTCTACAGTATCCAAGCACAATTGCTGACTGGACTGGACACCATTTGTACACCGTACACATATAAAAAGCCTGACTGTAGTTATGCATTTTTAATACTGTATGTTCTGCAATTAATGTTGCAGCAGATAACATGGCGACTGTAGCAGAAATATATGAATATTTCATTTCGAACTATGATTTTTACAAATTTTCACCTGACGTTCGTGGTTGGAAGCTTTCGGTAAGGGAAACCTTAACTAACGATCATTGTTTTTATTGCATCGCCCCTACTCTCGGAGATAGAGGAGGGTATTGGTGTGTGATCCCACATTTTTACAGTTTGTTTGATTATGGCAACTGCAAAAGGAGAAATGTCGGGTTTAATCCATATAAAATTCGTCAATCCCAATCCAGCAATGTGCCAGCGCTGGCAACAGTGCCAGCACCAGCACCGGCTTACAATAACGGTTCGTACTTCAGTGAAAACCTGTTGAACTGCAATCCTTGCTACCTGTCCCCACTGGAATACCTGCAACATTTCCAGCCTGAGCCTGATTTCACGTACAGGTACCAGCAAGCTTGCGTGTACCAGGTGTAGCAGGCCACATGTCACCTGTCAACTATAATGCAGACTACAGGAGTGACAGTGGCTCATTTCCACCCGTTTGGCAAAGTTTATAATGAAGGTAAATATAATGTACTACAGAATACTGTATTAAACTAAACAGTACAGTATTACATTTAAAGCTGCAGTTCAAGCTGCCGTGTTTAAAAAAAACTATTCTTTTTTTCAAAAACAGTATGTGCATCAATACAATATGCACACAGGCAAGTGATTAGCTACAGTAAGCTGCAGATCAGTCCGTTTTCCTGTAATCAATCACTTTGCTCAGGGTTATTTCATTTAATTAAATTCTTGCACAATTATTGAAAATGTAGTCCTGCAATATAATTGACTGAGCAGTTACTACAGTAGATACAATTGGTGGACAGCTATGGAGAGGGCGGGGCTCAAGAGCCAGAGCCTATCAGAAGATTGTTCTCATTGTACAGACACACATGTAGGATATTGCTTGAACTGCTGCTTTAATTCCCAAAGACGCGACTTGACGCATGCGCAATACATGAAATCAGAGCATCTTTTTTTTTTTTAAACTTACATGCATACTCCTAAATGTGATGACACACATATGCATTTCAACAAAGTTCCAATGAGACATACACGTAAGCGCCTATATGTGATGACACGCATACACTGGCGACACACTTTATTCGAGCTCGGCTAGTCCCACGAATACGGGTATACCCGGGTGTATTGAGGTTTGTGACTGTTTTCTGCCCGAGTACATTGAGGTATTTTCCAAGCAGGGATTGAAGCATTTTATTCCCGCTGGCTGCAATACTGCACAGTATATATATATATACTGCATTACAATTCATGAATTTATGCCATCTGGTAGACACGAGAAGCATTGCAGCCTATTAAATCCTAATCATTATCATTTAACAGATCAGCCGCCCGTCAGCCAGGCATGAACCCAGGCTGGGAAGGCAAATGCAACGGGGCTTGTCAGAGGTGAGGAGCGGCGCATTCCAGGTATCTGCCAGGTACATACTGGGTATTTGCTCGAATAAAGTGTGTCGGTGCAGTATGCTTTTCAACAAGGTTCCAATTAGACATACACGCATGAGCGGAAAATATATTTTTCATTCTGAAGAAGAAGCGACGTTGTATTTTTGTATTACTCCTTTTCCCTTCATTATCCTGTACAAATACAACACTTAATTGATACATAAAACATTTGTTACTGTATGTGTACTCATATTTTTAATCTGAGTATGGCTATGGAGCCTCAGAAAACCTTCTTTCCCATGTACACTATACACTATACGGTATGAACTCGTAACGTTAATATTCGAATTACAATTACAAATACAGACACTTGAAGTACTGTACTGTACGGCAATAAAAGAGAGGTTGAATTGCTATTAGGTTTTTGAGACAACTCGCGATTGCCCACTAGAGTTTCTCGACAATATTGCAGAAACGCTAAAATGCCATTTTCTGCACTCGATAAACAAACGAGTCAACACACATTTTAAGGCAGTATGGTTGGAAGAAATCACACGCCGTGACATGGGTATTCTGAGGTATACAACATGTGAAGTGTTCGAATAACGGTCGCTGCATCTGTAGGTTTGTTACCTTTCTCAAAAAACTTTTTTAGTCCAAGCCATCATCCTCTCTACTACCTCAGTCAAACAGGTATTCATTTCTCCTCTAAGGGTTGTTAATACTTTTAAAATTCTGCTAGTAGGGATTGGCCTTGTGAGTCTGTTCTAATCTTTCAATTATTAGATTAAGTGCGTCAATTTTTGCTTGTCTAGCTTTATTCCTGCCTGCCCTGATTCCAATCAGTTTCCCTCTAATTACAGCCTTATGGGCTTCCCATATTGACGTCCGGGCTGGGACACTGTCTGAATTATGAAAGAAATATTCCATGATATCACTATCTATGTCTCTAGTGATCTCTGTGATCTTGATCAGAGCCTCATTACGTCTCCAGGAGCAAAATGGAAAGGGGACTACCAGAAACAAACAGGACCAATATAGCCATTGGGAAAACAACAATAGTAACTTAATAAGTACTTTGTCTAACTAATTACATAGTCACTTCATAAATAGTAACAGAACAATGAGTTATATATTAACTACTTTTTTTTCCATTTCTAAATACTTCTTAAACAGATACATAACTAAATTACAGTCACTGTGCCTTATTCTTGTCCAGTGTTTGTACAATGTTTTTTTTAAAACTGTGACATTAGTGTGAGATCTAAGGGTCATTTAGTGACCATTTAGGTGCCTTTTCTGTCAGAACCAAACACCCATTGCCCCAACTGGGCCTTACGGGTGTTTTTACCTTGAACCCAGAGAAGATTCTGAATTTTTAGTCCCGGGAGATGTAAACTGCGGTCATCATCCCCCCAACTGCTGTGGAGGAACTGGTCCGGGGAGCTGACTGTCAGTGTGCTTCCTTTCAGGACATATACAAAACCCAGTGTTACCCTCAGTCGGCGCTTAGATCAAATATGTACTTTATGTACAGAATTTATATATGTGTATATATACAGTAGATATAGACATACGTTACCGTTCCAAGGTCTGGTAAAGCAAGAGACAGCACTCAATTGTAGAAAACTTCACAAGTGGTTAATTAAATAAATAGTTACATAGTTACATAGTAGATGAAGTTGAAAAAAGACATACGTCCATCAAGTTCAACCTATGCTAAATTTAGACAACAGATACTTTATTCTATATCTATACTTACTTATTGATCCAGAGGAAGGCAAACAAAAAACCCCATTAAGGGGAAAAAATAATTCCTTTCTGACTCCAAGAATTGGCAATCGGATTAATCCCTGGATCAACATCCTTCCCATGTATACTTATTTGGTATATCCCTGTATACCTTTCCCATCTAAAAAGATGTCCAACCTTTTTTTGAACAAATCTATTGTATCTGCCATCACCGTCTCCATGGGTAATGAATTCCACATTTTAACTGCCCTTACTGTAAAGAACCCTTTCCTTTGTTGCTGGTGAAATTTCCTTTCCTCCAACCTTAAAGGATGGCCCTGAGTCCTTTGTACTGCCTGTGGGATGAATAGTTCTTTTGAAAGCTCCTTGTATTGTCCCTGAATATATTTGTATATAGTTATCATATCCCCTTTTAGACGTCTCTTTTCTAATGTAAATAAATCTAATTTAGCTAGCCTCTCCTCATAAGTTAGAATGTCCATCCCCTTTATTAATTTGGTGGCTCTTCTCTGCACTCTCTCTAGTTCCATAATGTCTTTTCTTAGGATTGAAGCCCAAAATTGTACTCCATATTCAAGGTGTGGTCTTACTAATGCTTTGTAAAGGGGCATAATTATGTTTACTTCCCTTCAATCCATTGCCCGTTTGATGCAAGATAAGATCTTGTTTGCCTTTGCAGCTACTGCATGACATTGGGCACTATTGCTAAGCCTGCTGTCTACAAGCACTCCTAAATCCTTCTCCATCAAGGATTCCCCCAATATATCTCCATTTAATTTGTAAGTCGCCTTTTTATTCTTGCATCCCAAATGCATAACCTTACATTTATCTGTATTAAACCTCATTTGCCATTTACCTGCCCACGTTTCCAGTCTCTCCAAGTCCTTCTGAAGAGAAATTACATCCTGCTCTGATTCTATAACCTTACACAATTTAGTATCATCAGCAAAGATGGAGAATTTGCTCTCGATCCCAACCTCAAGGTCATTAATAAACAAGTTAAAAAGCAGGGGTCCCAGTACCGATCCTTGAGGTACTCCACTCACGACTTTAGCCCAACCTGAAAAAGTTCCATTTATGACAACCCTCTGTTGTCTGTCCTTTAACCAGTTTATAATCCAGGTGCATATATTATTACTGAGTCCAATTTTCTTTATTTTGTACACCAACCTCTTGTGTTAAACCGTATCAAAAGCCTTTGCAAAATCTAAGTCGACCACATCAACTGCATTACCCTGGTCTAAATTCCTACTTACCTCCTCAAAGAAACAAATAAGGTTAGTTTGGCAAGATCTATCCTTCATAAATCCATGCTGACTATTACTAATAATTTTGTTTTCCATTAGGTATTCCTGAATATTATCCCATATTAAACCTTCAAGTAGTTTGCAATCGGATTAATCCCTAGATCAACATCCTTCCCATGTATACTTATTTGGTATATCCCTGTATACCTTTCCCATCTAAAAAGATGTCCAACCCTTTTTTGAACAAATCTATTGTATCTGCCATCACCGTCTCCATGGGTAATGAATTCCACATTTTAACTGCCCTTACTGTAAAGAACCCTTTCCTTTGTTGCTGGTGAAATTTCCTTTCCTCCAACCTTAAAGGATGGCCCTGAGTCCTTTGTATTGCCTGTGGGATGAATAGTTCTTTTGAAAGCTCCTTGTATTGTCCCTGAATATATTTGTATATAGTTATCATATCCCCTTTTAGACGTCTCTTTTCTAATGTAAATAAATCTAATTTAGCTAGCCTCTCCTCATAAGTTAGAATGTCCATCCCCTTTATTAATTTGGTGGCTCTTCTCTGCACTCTCTCTAGTTCCATAATGTCTTTTCTTAGGATTGGTGCCCAAAATTGTACTCCATATTCAAGGTGTGGTCTTACTAATGCTTTTTAAAGGGGCATAATTATGTTTACTTCCCTTCCATCCATTGCCCGTTTGATGCAAGATAAGATCTTGTTTGCCTTTGCAGCTACTGCATGACATTGGGCACTATTGCTAAGCCTGCTGTCTACAAGCACTCCTAAATCCTTCTCCATCAAGGATTCCCCCAATATATCTCCATTTAATTTGTAAGTCGCCTTTTTATTCTTGCATCCCAAATGCATAACCTTACATTTATCTGTATTAAACCTCATTTGCCATTTACCTGCCCACGTTTCCAGTCTCTCCAAGTCCTTCTGAAGAGAAATTACATCCTGCTCTGATTCTATAACCTTACACAATTTAGTATCATCAGCAAAGATGGAGACTTTGCTCTCGATCCCAACCTCAAGGTCATTAATAAACAAGTTAAAAAGCAGGGGTCCCAGTACCGATCCTTGAGGTACTCCACTCACGACTTTAGCCCAACCTGAAAAAGTTCCATTTATGACAACCCTCTGTTGTCTGTCCTTTAACCAGTTTATAATCCAGGTGCATATATTATTACTGAGTCCAATTTTCTTTATTTTGTACACCAACCTCTTGTGTTAAACCGTATCAAAAGCCTTTGCAAAATCTAAGTCGACCACATCAACTGCATTACCCTGGTCTAAATTCCTACTTACCTCCTCAAAGAAACAAATAAGGTTAGTTTGGCAAGATCTATCCTTCATAAATCCATGCTGACTATTACTAATAATTTTGTTTTCCATTAGGTATTCCTGAATATTATCCCATATTAAACCTTCAAGTAGTTTCCCTACTATTGAAGTCAGGCTTACAGGTCTGTAATTCCCCGGGTGTGATCTAGCTCCCTTTTTAAATATAGGCACCACATCTGCTTTACGCCAATCTTGTGGAACTGAGCCTGTGGAAATGGAGTCCTTGAATATTAAATAGAATGGTTTTGCTATTACTGAGCTTAACTCCTTGAGAACTCTTGGATGTATGCCATCGGGGCCAGGTGCCTTATTAACTTTAATTTTTTCAAGACGCTTATGAACTTCTTCCTCAGTTAACCAATTGGTCATTAATATGGAGGTTGTGGCTTCCTTCTGTGGCGCTACTATTGAACTTGATTCTTCCCTGGTAAACACAGAGGCAAAGAATTTGTTTAATACCTCTGCTTTTTCCTTATCTCCAATAATCTGCCTACCCATCTCACACTGAAAGGGTCCTATATTTTCTTTTCTCATTTTTTTTTATTAATGTACTTAAAGAACTTTTTAGGGTTGACCTTACTTTATATTGCAATCCTTTTTTCATTATCCATTTTTGCTAATTTAATTGCCCTTTTGCAATTTTTGTTACATTCCTTATAATTCTGATATGATGTCTCTATCCCTTCTGACTTAAAGAATCTAAACGCCTTCCTCTTCTTGTCCATTTCCTCCCCTACCTGTTTATTTAGCCACATTGGTTTTGACTTATTTCTTTTACACTTGTTACCCAAGGGTATACACTGATGTGTGCTTTTCTAACAATGTTTTAAAGACTGCCCATTTATATTCTACATTTTCCCTGCAAAAACATCATCCCATTGTATTACTACTAGATTAGACCTCAGTTTATTAAAATCTGCCTTTCTAAAGTTTAAAGTCTTTGTTGAACCCAAGTAATCTGTTTTTTGATAATTTATTTCAAATGAGACCATGTTATGATCACTGTTACCCAAATATTCCAGGACTTGAATATTAGTTATTACTTCTACATTGTTTGATATGACCAACTCCAGAACTGCCCCTCTCCTGGTTGGTTCCTCAATAATTTGGGTCATATAATTGTCTTTAAGCACCCCCAAAAACCTGTTTCCTTTTGTTGTAACGCTAATCTCAATGCCCCAGTCTATGTCTGGATAATTAAAATCCCCCATAATGCAAGCATGACCCAGGTTTGATGCCTTCTCCATTCCATTTGCAAATATATTTTAGCTTCCTCAATATCACAGATATTTGGTGGTTTATAGCATATTCCCACAAACATTTTCTTTATACTTTTACCTCCACTGCTAATTTCTATCCACAATGTCTCTACATTTTCATCATGCCCTTCATAGACATCATCCCTTATATTAGGTTTTAGATCTGGTCTAACATATAGACATACTCCACCTCCCCTTCTATTTGTTCGATCCTTCCGAAAAAGAGAATAACCCTCTAAATTAACTGTCCAGTCATGAGTTTTGGAGCACCTAAGTAATATAAGGCGCAATGTGCAGTCACATAATGTTTCTAAACATTTTTCCTTTTTTCATAACTCCAATACGAAAGGGTTAAAATTCACCGCGATAGAACATGTGACACAACATTGGAGAGGACGGGATATAAATTTAGATTTAAGTAAAAGAGAAATGTACTGGGTGCATAAACTTAACACTTTGACACCACATGGTCTTAATGTTGATTTTGAAATTGCACCCTTCCTCTAGTCACTGTAATTGCACTTTCCTGTGTCACCCCCCTTTTTTAAGTCATGTCAGTCTCATTATTTGCATTTTAGTTTTTCACTTTTAATATGTTTTTATTAATGTTAGCCATATTTGATATTTATGATTAACTAACATATGTTTCTCTCTCTCTCTCTACCCTCCATTAAGCATCTCGATCTAACAACCCCCAATTAATTTTAGTATTCAATCATTTTTAAACTATGTAGGTACTCAGTTTCATGTTTTTTTATAATTAATAAAGTATTTTATTGCGTCGTTTTTTTGGCCACAGAGATCATGTACCCATTTTGGGAGACTGTGTGTAATTATGTTAACTATCCTGTGTGGAATTATGCTTGATTACATCACCAATTGCCTTAATTGAGAAGGCTATTTAAATAACACCCAGTAGGGGACTTAATCATTGCTCCTGAGGAAGCTGCGGTATGCAGTGAAACGCGTTGAGCCAAAGAAGTTCCAGTTCCAGTTTAGCAGAGCCCAGCTGTATTCACCGTTGGGGAGCTGTTGTACTGCTGTTTCCACGGAGGCAGAGCTGCGGACCGGCGTCCCTCCTACTCCCCGTTCTACTCGCGCCTACCGGAAGTCGTCACCGCCAGGCCAGGAAGTGACGACAGACGCCAACCATCCGGCACCGGATGAGGGGGCACCCTCGTGGAGGACAAGTGAGCGGAGTGGAGTGAGGGATTTGTTTTCCATCTGCCGAGCCGATATCCAACTGCCTAAAGATACCTTGATGTGAATGTGCTCATTGAATATATTGTGAGTACATGTCCTGCAAGTCTCTATGATAAAACTTTGTGTTATCTGGTAAAGCACTATTGTTTCCATTATCTCTGTATGATTGCATATGACTGATTGGGAGCTGCTGCCAGAGTAAATACACCATCCTGCCTGACACCAACCCTATTGATGTATGCTGCTGTATGCCGTGGTCCAAAGCTGAGGTGTCCAAAGATCCATCACTAATACAAACCTGCTATTTTGAATCTTACATTTTGTAAGTAGGTCACCATAAGAGCCAAGTCTCAGAGTTTGACATATATGTATTTTTCATACCACACTATGATTATTTTTGTATTTTTTTCTGGGTGTTCCTGAGGATACTGCTCCCTTCCTGCCCTGGATCCTAAACTGTTGTAAGGGAATCAGTGCATATTCCCTGGAAGGTTGAGAGAATTCGTCAGTTTCACACATTTTTATTTTTTTGATCACTTTTATAGTTGTTAAGCGCCTTTTCCAAGTCACTGGGTTTCACATTGTTTCTCTGCACTTGATTTGGTGGCTGCTGTACACTATTGTTCTATATTATACACTGTTATTATCATTTTTTTGTGATTATGGAAGTTGTTTCACCAAATATATTTGCCAAAAGACACAATAGACACTTATTGTTCACAGACACTAATATAACACATACACTAGTGAAAGATGATTTTTTGGATGAGGAATTTATCAAACTAGAGAGGTTACTTATTAAAGATACTAGAAGATGTTTAGACCTCAAATTTTTAAACAAATATATGGATTGTAAACGAATCCCGAGAGGTTTGAGATTCACAAAAAACCCCTCTTCCAATTTGGACGACGAGGATTTTGTGAATAAGTGGTATGAAACCATAGACAACTGCTCCTTTAACCTTATGACATCCTTAATAAATCAACATAAAAAACATATTAAGAAAATTGACGAGGAGGTTACTATAATAGAGGAGAGATTGGCCCATATGGAGGATACCACTGAATTTAAAATTAAAGATCGGGAACTAAAAAAGAAAATTGATAGACTTGAACAAGATCTTGTCACTAGTCAAACTAATAAATTTCTAAGAGACGAGGAAGATTACCTTAGAGGGGAACAAAGAGATTGGAAGAAAAAGAAAAACTATCAAACACAAAGTAGACCTGAGGATAGACAAGTCAGAGAATCTCAGATCACATCAGAGAAATATAGTACTAAACCATATTCTGATAAACGTCATTTCATACCCAGAATACCTAGGAGAGACAATTATGACTCTAAATCTTTGTATTATGGTCCAAGGAATGATTTTATACCTAGACAACATTTTATTCAAGAAAGAGATCATAAGGAGAAAGAGCCATATAAAGAGAGAGAATATTTTAATGAGAGATCATCTTTTAGAGAGAGAGAACAAGCGTTAGAGAGGGAGAGGCGTAGGGAGAGAGACATAGTGAGAGGGAATTAAGAAGAGAGAGAGAGTGTAAAGAAAGAGAGCAATACAGAGAAAAAGAGAGAGAACAAAGAAAGGAAAGAGAATTTAGAGAAAGAGAACAATATAGAGAAAAGGAATTACAGAGGGAAAAAGAACTTGCTAGAGAGAAGGAAATAAAAAGGAATCGAGATCAAAAAGAAAGGGAAAAAGAAAGAGAAAGAAAGAGAGAGAATACCAAAAAGATAGAGAACTCAAAAGAGAGAGAGAATTAAGAAAAGATAGAGAGGATAGAAAAAGAGAAAGAGAGAGATTTGACTCTGCTAAATATGCTAAAGCAAGTAGATCACGTTCACCCATTGGAGCCGTGGGGAATAGTGATCTTCTAGATATCAGTATTTGGGAGACAAAAAACCCATTTACTCCCCTCCTGGAAACAGAAGAGGGGAGTCATTACCCCAAAGAGGAAAGAAACAGAGAGGAAAGCGGGGGGGAAGAAAGAAACAAGTGATAACTGCCAACCCTGAAAAGAATAAAAATATCTTTAATCTTAGTAGTGTGGATTTAACTACTTCACAATTAAGTGTTATCTCCAAGGGACTATCCTTTGCGCCCACTTGTGGACCCAACAATTTTGAGCTATTTGTGGACGCAAATAAATATATTAGAAAACTAACAGTCAAACGTTTCTTTTTAAGTAAAAATGTGGAGTCAAGAATGTCTAACATCAAGCCTGCTATAGAAAAAGAAAGTGAAATATTCAAACACACAACACTTAAGAATAAATCCACATTCAACCCTGCTTATTGTAAGGGAAATCACTTAGATGTCTTCTATAACCTCATTGTAAAGGACTTTGAGGAGCTCTCAAAGAGTAACAAATCTAAGATTAGAAACAATATGAATAAAGAAGAGAGGTCTGCTTTAGAGGAAATAACTAACAATACAAATATAGTTATAAAACAGGCAGACAAGGGAGGGGGGGTAGTCATCCAAAATAGAGATGACTACCTAAAAGAAGCCCACCGCCTTTTAGGAGACAAAAAAACATATGAAATTCTACCCAACAACCCTACTAAAACTTTTTTGGATGACTTAAGAGTGCTTCTAGACCATGGCAGGGAATTAGGCATATTGAATGAGAACGAATACAAATTCTTATTCAATGAATGTCCCCAATTACCGATATTTTATATATTGCCTAAAATCCACAAATGCATGAAACAACCTCCCGGGAGACCTATTGTCTCCGGAATTAATTCACTTACATCAAATCTATCTGCTTATATTGATACTTTTCTCCAAAGTCATGTAAAATCCCTCAAATCATATCTGAAAGACACCACTGATGTATTAAGTCTATTAGAAAATTTTACTTGGAATAACGACTATATTATGGCCACTATAGATGTTGCTGCTCTATATACATCGATAGAAAATAATTTAGGATGTGAAGCTGTCAATTTCTTTCTGAAACAAGATCCAGATATGAAAGAACAACAAGTAAAGTTTATTATAGATGGCATATGCTTTATACTAGACAAGAATTATTTTTGGTTTGAGAATAGTTTTTACATTCAGAGATGTGGCACCGCCATGGGTACGAGGTTTGCTCCCAGCTACGCGAATCTCTTTATGGGATTCTGGGAGGAACAGCACATTTGGCCCGGTGGCGTTCTGGGGGCGGACCTTGTCCTATGGCGGCGCTACATCGATGATGTGCTTTTAATTTGGCGTGGTGGTCAGGAGAGTTTGGACTCCTTTCTGTCGAGTATTAACGTTAATATGTACAATCTACAATTTACCTCTGTAACAAGTAATATCTCTCTCAATTACTTGGACCTGAATATATATATAGAGAATGACACTCTCAAAACTAGGTCTTTCTTTAAGGAAGTTGACAGTAACAACTATATACTACGTACAAGCTGTCACCAAGATGTATGGATGGACAATGTCCCATACAACCAATTCAGACGGATGCGGAGAAATTGCTCAGACAATACAGTATTTAATGATCAATGCAATATACTTAAGGAACGTTTTGTAGAAAAAAGATATAGAACAGAACTCCTAGACACAGCATTAGAAAAAGCAAATGGTCTGAATAGAAATGACCTATTGGTACCCAAAAATAAAGATATTCCTCCAAAAAGAAATTTTGATACAGCATTTTTAACTTCTTTTAATAGAGAGTCAAATAATATTAAGAAAATAATACAAAAACACTGGCATGTTTTATTAAATGACCCAATTTTGAAGGAAGAGATTCCAGAACGTCCGAGAGTAATTTTTAAAAAAGCAAAAAATTTAAAAGGCATAATAGCTCCAAGTAATATTAAAAAATTAGAGACGAACAGAAATGGATGGCTCCAGAAATTGGAAGGGTTCCATGGCTGTGGTTCTTGCAAAGCCTGTGAATACAAACAGCAAGACAAAAAGGGATTTAGGTGCAATAACAAAAATGAGAATTACATAATAAAACAGTACATGAACTGTAACTCTAAATACATAATCTACCTCCTGGAATGCCCATGCGGGCTCCAATACGTTGGCAAAACATCAAGAGCTATTAAGACACGGATTTTGGAGCACCTAAGTAATATAAGGCGCAATGTGCAGTCACATAATGTTTCTAAACATTTTTCCTTTTTTCATAACTCCAATACGAAAGGGTTAAAATTCACCGCGATAGAACATGTGACACAACATTGGAGAGGACGGGACATAAATTTAGATTTAAGTAAAAGAGAAATGTACTGGGTGCATAAACTTAACACTTTGACACCACATGGTCTTAATGTTGATTTTGAAATTGCACCCTTCCTCTAGTCACTGTAATTGCACTTTCCTGTGTCACCCCCCTTTTTTAAGTCATGTCAGTCTTATTATTTGCATTTTAGTTTTTCACTTTTAATATGTTTTTATTAATGTTAGCCATATTTGATATATATGATTAACTAACATATGTTTCTCTCTCTCTCTCTACCCTCCATTAAGCATCTCGATCTAACAACCCCCAATTAATTTTAGTATTCAATCATTTTTAAACTATGTAGGTACTCAGTTTCATGTTTTTTTATAATTAATAAAGTATTTTATTGCGTCGTTTTTTTGGCCACAGAGATCATGTACCCATTTTGGGAGACTCTGTGTGTAATTATGTTAACTATCCTGTGTGGAATTATGCTTGATTACATCACCAATTGCCTTAATTGAGAAGGCTATTTAAATAACACCCAGTAGGGGACTTAATCATTGCTCCTGAGGAAGCTGCGGTATGCAGTGAAACGCGTTGAGCCAAAGAAGTTCCAGTTCCAGTTTAGCAGAGCCCAGCTGTATTCACCGTTGGGGAGCTGTTGTACTGCTGTTTCCACGGAGGCAGAGCTGCGGACCGGCGTCCCTCCTACTCCCCGTTCTACTCGCGCCTACCGGAAGTCGTCACCGCCAGGCCAGGAAGTGACGACAGACGCCAACCATCCGGCACCGGACGAGGGGGCACCCTCGTGGAGGACAAGTGAGCGGAGTGGAGTGAGGGATTTGTTTTCCATCTGCCGAGCCGATATCCAACTGCCTAAAGATACCTTGATGTGAATGTGCTCATTGAATATATTGTGAGTACATGTCCTGCAAGTCTCTATGATAAAACTTTGTGTTATCTGGTAAAGCACTATTGTTTCCATTATCTCTGTATGATTGCATATGACTGATTGGGAGCTGCTGCCAGAGTAAATACACCATCCTGCCTGACACCAACCCTATTGATGTATGCTGCTGTATGCCGTGGTCCAAAGCTGAGGTGTCCAAAGATCCATCACTAATACAAACCTGCTATTTTGAATCTTACATTTTGTAAGTAGGTCACCATAAGAGCCAAGTCTCAGAGTTTGACATATATGTATTTTTCATACCACACTATGATTATTTTTGTATTTTTTTCTGGGTGTTCCTGAGGATACTGCTCCCTTCCTGCCCTGGATCCTAAACTGTTGTAAGGGAATCAGTGCATATTCCCTGGAAGGTTGAGAGAATTCGTCAGTTTCACACATTTTTATTTTTTTGATCACTTTTATAGTTGTTAAGCGCCTTTTCCAAGTCACTGGGTTTCACATTGTTTCTCTGCACTTGATTTGGTGGCTGCTGTACACTATTGTTCTATATTATACACTGTTATTATCATTTTTTTGTGATTATGGAAGTTGTTTCACCAAATATATTTGCCAAAAGACACAATAGACACTTATTGTTCACAGACACTAATATAACACATACACTAGTGAAAGATGATTTTTTGGATGAGGAATTTATCAAACTAGAGAGGTTACTTATTAAAGATACTAGAAGATGGTTAGACCTCAAATTTTTAAACAAATATATGGATTGTAAACGAATCCCGAGAGGTTTGAGATTCACAAAAAAACCCTCTTCCAATTTGGACGATGAGGATTTTGTGAATAAGTGGTATGAAACCATAGACAACTGCTCCTTTAACCTTATGACATCCTTAATAAATCAACATAAAAAACATATTAAGAAAATTGACGAGGAGGTTACTATAATAGAGGAGAGATTGGCCCATATGGAGGATACCACTGAATTTAAAATTAAAGATCGGGAACTAAAAAAGAAAATTGATAGACTTGAACAAGATCTTGTCACTAGTCAAACTAATAAATTTCTAAGAGACGAGGAAGATTACCTTAGAGGGGAACAAAGAGATTGGAAGAAAAAGAAAAACTATCAAACACAAAGTAGACCTGAGGATAGACAAGTCAGAGAATCTCAGATCACATCAGAGAAATATAGTACTAAACCATATTCTGATAAACGTCATTTCATACCCAGAATACCTAGGAGAGACAATTATGACTCTAAATCTTTGTATTATGGTCCAAGGAATGATTTTATACCTAGACAAAATTTTATTCAAGAAAGAGATCATAAGGAGAAAGAGCCATATAAAGAGAGAGAATATTTTAATGAGAGATCATCTTTTAGAGAGAGAGAACAAGCGTTAGAGAGGGAGAGGCGTAGGGAGAGAGACATAGTGAGAGGGAATTAAGAAGAGAGAGAGAGTGTAAAGAAAGAGAGCAATACAGAGAAAAAGAGAGAGAACAAAGAAAGGAAAGAGAATTTAGAGAAAGAGAACAATATAGAGAAAAGGAATTACAGAGGGAAAAAGAACTTGCTAGAGAGAAGGAAATAAAAAGGAATCGAGATCAAAAAGAAAGGGAAAAAGAAAGAGAAAGAAAGAGAGAGAATACCAAAAAGATAGAGAACTCAAAAGAGAGAGAGAATTAAGAAAAGATAGAGAGGATAGAAAAAGAGAAAGAGAGAGATTTGACTCTGCTAAATATGCTAAAGCAAGTAGATCACGTTCACCCATTGGAGCCGTGGGGAATAGTGATCTTCTAGATATCAGTATTTGGGAGACAAAAAACCCATTTACTCCCCTCCTGGAAACAGAAGAGGGGAGTCATTACCCCAAAGAGGAAAGAAACAGAGAGGAAAGCGGGGGGGAAGAAAGAAACAAGTGATAACTGCCAACCCTGAAAATAATAAAAATATCTTTAATCTTAGTAGTGTGGATTTAACTACTTCACAATTAAGTGTTATCTCCAAGGGACTATCCTTTGCGCCCACTTGTGGACCCAACAATTTTGAGCTATTTGTGGACGCAAATAAATATATTAGAAAACTAACAGTCAAACGTTTCTTTTTAAGTAAAAATGTGGAGTCAAGAATGTCTAACATCAAGCCTGCTATAGAAAAAGAAAGTGAAATATTCAAACACACAACACTTAAGAATAAATCCACATTCAACCCTGCTTATTGTAAGGGAAATCACTTAGATGTCTTCTATAACCTCATTGTAAAGGACTTTGAGGAGCTCTCAAAGAGTAACAAATCTAAGATTAGAAACAATATGAATAAAGAAGAGAGGTCTGCTTTAGAGGAAATAACTAACAATACAAATATAGTTATAAAACAGGCAGACAAGGGAGGGGGGGTAGTCATCCAAAATAGAGATGACTACCTAAAAGAAGCCCACCGCCTTTTAGGAGACAAAAAAACATATGAAATTCTACCCAACAACCCTACTAAAACTTTTTTGGATGACTTAAGAGTGCTTCTAGACCATGGCAGGGAATTAGGCATATTGAATGAGAACGAATACAAATTCTTATTCAATGAATGTCCCCAATTACCGATATTTTATATATTGCCTAAAATCCACAAATGCATGAAACAACCTCCCGGGAGACCTATTGTCTCCGGAATTAATTCACTTACATCAAATCTATCTGCTTATATTGATACTTTTCTCCAAAGTCATGTAAAATCCCTCAAATCATATCTGAAAGACACCACTGATGTATTAAGTCTATTAGAAAATTTTACTTGGAATAACGACTATATTATGGCCACTATAGATGTTGCTGCTCTATATACATCGATAGAAAATAATTTAGGATGTGAAGCTGTCAATTTCTTTCTGAAACAAGATCCAGATATGAAAGAACAACAAGTTAAGTTTATTATAGATGGCATATGCTTTATACTAGACAAGAATTATTTTTGGTTTGAGAATAGTTTTTACATTCAGAGATGTGGCACCGCCATGGGTACGAGGTTTGCTCCCAGCTACACGAATCTCTTTATGGGATTCTGGGAGGAACAGCACATTTGGCCCGGTGGCGTTCTGGGGGCGGACCTTGTCCTATGGCGGCGCTACATCGATGATGTGCTTTTAATTTGGCGTGGTGGTCAGGAGAGTTTGGACTCCTTTCTGTCGAGTATTAACGTTAATATGTACAATCTACAATTTACCTCTGTAACAAGTAATATCTCTCTCAATTACTTGGACCTGAATATATATATAGAGAATGACACTCTCAAAACTAGGTCTTTCTTTAAGGAAGTTGACAGTAACAACTATATACTACGTACAAGCTGTCACCAAGATGTATGGATGGACAATGTCCCATACAACCAATTCAGACGGATGCGGAGAAATTGCTCAGACAATACAGTATTTAATGATCAATGCAATATACTTAAGGAACGTTTTGTAGAAAAAAGATATAGAACAGAACTCCTAGACACAGCATTAGAAAAAGCAAATGGTCTGAATAGAAATGACCTATTGGTACCCAAAAATAAAGATATTCCTCCAAAAAGAAATTTTGATACAGCATTTTTAACTTCTTTTAATAGAGAGTCAAATAATATTAAGAAAATAATACAAAAACACTGGCATGTTTTATTAAATGACCCAATTTTGAAGGAAGAGATTCCAGAACGTCCGAGAGTAATTTTTAAAAAAGCAAAAAATTTAAAAGGCATAATAGCTCCAAGTAATATTAAAAAATTAGAGACGAACAGAAATGGATGGCTCCAGAAATTGGAAGGGTTCCATGGCTGTGGTTCTTGCAAAGCCTGTGAATACAAACAGCAAGACAAAAAGGGATTTAGGTGCAATAACAAAAATGAGAATTACATAATAAAACAGTACATGAACTGTACCTGTAACTCTAAATACATAATCTACCTCCTGGAATGCCCATGCGGGCTCCAATACGTTGGCAAAACATCAAGAGCTATTAAGACACGGATTTTGGAGCACCTAAGTAATATAAGGCGCAATGTGCAGTCACATAATGTTTCTAAACATTTTTCCTTTTTTCATAACTCCAATACGAAAGGGTTAAAATTCACCGCGATAGAACATGTGACACAACATTGGAGAGGACGGGACATAAATTTAGATTTAAGTAAAAGAGAAATGTACTGGGTGCATAAACTTAACACTTTGACACCACATGGTCTTAATGTTGATTTTGAAATTGCACCCTTCCTCTAGTCACTGTAATTGCACTTTCCTGTGTCACCCCCCTTTTTTTTTTTTTTATAACTTTGGTTTTATTGGGTGAGATACATTTTACATGGTAACACCATCCATTGTCTACAAATATATCACCATATTTAAATCCTTCATTTTTTTTTATATAAACCTTCCAAAAATGTGACAAACTAGACTCACAGGACGAACCGGGGGGGGGGGGGGGGAGACACGCCCATTAACTAATGGAGCCGGACGAGGGAGGGAGGGGAGAGGAAGGGAGGGGGGGGGGTGTGAGGGGTGGGAATGCTCGATGCGTGATCCGATGATCCTCTACCCGACGGGCTTCGTGTTTATGCTTTAAATTGAATTAGGCCGCTCGCACCGGTGGCCTTGATCTTTTTGCTCGCACTGCGACCCCTCCGAACTTCTCCGACTCCTTGTATCTCTTGTGGCCTGAATCCCTCTGCTACTTTGGGCTTGCGGTCTCTAAGTTGTCAGGGATCCCTTTCATTATCGGAGAATGCATTTGTCGGTAATCATTGCAAAATGGTGGTGATATCTATTCCCGGGATGTCTGTCTGTGCCAACCAAGGCTCCCAGACTTTTAGAAAATTTGAGCCGGTGTCATTGACCAAACTCGTCAACTGTTCCATCCGGCACACAAACCAAATTCTGTTTCTGATCTTTGGGAGAATTGGAATCTCTGCTTGTTTCCATACTGCTGCGATCTCGCATCTGGTGGCGGTGGCCAGGTGTGCGATTAATTTGTGTGTGGCGTTTGATAGCCCCTTGATTCGTCTACCCAATAGGAATAGCCACGGGTCTAAGGGGATCTCCACTTCTAGCAGTCTTTGAAGCCAATCTTTAATTTCCTCCCAAATCGGGATCACCTTTGTACAAGACCACAGCATATGGAATAAGTCTGGTCTCTCCCCGCACTGTTTGGGGCAGAGCGGGGAGTAGCCTTTGACAAATTTGGATAATTTAGCGGGTGTATAATACCACCGCATCAGGACTTTATATGCATTCTCCTTTAATGTGGTGCAGATGGAACTTTTGGCTGCCATCTGCAGGATCCTATCCCAGTCCTCGTCCTCTAATATCTCGCCTAGGTCCGCCTCCCATTGTCTCATGTATGGAAGTTTGGGTTGGTCGTCCGTCTTCGGGCATACCACTTCCCTGTACATTCTAGATGTTAGTCCCCTTGTGTCCGTGTCTCTTGAACAGAGCTGCTCAAAATTTGTTCTCCGGGGCCGAATTGGAGCTTCGTTGTAGATGGCCCTGATCTGGAGGTATCTAAAAAATTCTGTGTTGGGTAAATTTTTCTCCTCTTTAATGTGATCGAATGTTTTTACGTGTAACCTGCCCTCCAGATCCTTTAAACGGAGATATCCTGCCTGGATCCATTTTGAAAAAATCGCACTATCCACCCCTGGAGCAAAGTTTGGGTTCCCCCAAATGGGAGTCATCAGAGAGTGTAGGGACGTGAGATGGCATTTGAGCTTAACTGCGTCCCAGACCTTCAAGGAGTTAGCCATAGTCCGTAGAGGTGTCTGCATAACGGCCCGACTTTTTTGGGGCAGCCAAATCAGATTCTTAATCTCTATTGGTGAGCAACATTCTTTTTCTAATGCTACCCACCTACGAAGCTTCGGATCGGTGTGCCATTGCACTAACTGGCACAATTGCGCTGCTTTGTAGTAGGCGAACAGACATGGCACCCCCAACCCTCCTCTCAAGGTCGGCCTCCTCAAGATTGCTCTGTTAATTCGTGGGTTTTTCTTATTCCAGATAAATTTTGTTATCAGGGACTGCAGCGAGAGGATATCTTCTCTGATCAGGGGGATCGGGAGGGCCTGGAAAAGGTACAGAACTCGTGGCAGGAGATTCATCTTTACGCTGTGAATGCGGCCTATCCACGAGATACTGCACTCCGCCCATCTCTTGAGATCCTCACGGAGAGTCCGAAACAACCTGGGATAATTCGCTTTATATAAAGCCTGGTATTCTTTTGTAATGTACACCCCTAAATATTTTATCATAGAGTGTTGCCATTTAAAATTGAAATTGAGATCAATCAGTTTTTCTACTGGTTTGGGCAAATTGATATTGAGGGCTTCCGATTTGGCCTGATTAATTTTGAACCCAGAAATTTGTCTAAAGGTCCCCAGGGTTGAGAAGACACTGGGCAGGGAGGTGAGAGGTTGTGACAATGTCAGGATCACATCATCAGCGTAGAGCGCCACTTTGTGTGATTGCCCTTTTACAGTTAGTCCCGTAATGTCCGGGTTATTTCTAATATGTGCCGCCAAGGGTTCCACGCATATGGCGAACAACAAGGGGGACAACGGGCATCCCTGTCGGGTACCGCTCTTAATTGGAAAATGCTCAGAGGAGAAACCCTGATGCCGCACCCTTGCCGCTGGCCCCTCGTAGAGTGCCATAATGGCCTCCAAGAGGCGTCCCTCAAAGCCGAATGCACCAAGCGTTTTCCTCAAATAGGGCCAATCGATTCTATCGAAGGCTTTTTCAGCGTCCAGACTTAATACCATTGACTGGATGTTTTGTTTTTGTGCCAAATCTATCAGATCTATTATTCGTCTGGTATTGTCTGCCGCTTGCCTTCCTCCGATGAACCCTACCTGATCTGGGTGAACTAACCTGGGAAGGACGATACCCACTCTGTTAGCTATTAATTTGGAGAAAATTTTGACATCCGTGTTAATCAATGAGATGGGCCGGTAGCTCTTGCAGTCTGCCGGGTCCTTTCCAGGTTTGTGGATCAGGGAGATTGACGCCTGAAGCATTTGGGCTGGGAACGAGGCCCCATGTAGTATAGAGTTAAATAGCTTCAATAGGTGTGGGGCTAAAATTTTCAGGTATTTTTTATAGTATAAGTTGGAGAAGCCATCTGGCACGGGCGCCTTGGCGGGTTTAAGAGACTTTACAACTTCCGTTAACTCTTCTAAAGAGAAGTCCAACTGTAACGCTTCTTTCTCCACCCTACTCAGTGTCGGCAATTTGGCCTCTTTTAAGAATTCCCCGAGATTATCCCTCGTCTTTTGATTGTGTATGACCTTACCTCCATCGTACAGTGTCTCGTAGTAGTTTTTAAACTCCGTTACGATCCTCTCAGGATTGGACGTAAGGTCTCCCCCTTGTGTGCGTATAGTTTGTATATGGAAATTTGGAATTTTGTTTCTCAGTTTGTTTGCTAATAGGGTGCCCGGCTTGTTCGCCTTCTCAAAGTACCTACGTCTGGACCAGCTCATTTCCTTTTCTGCCTGGGAGGCTAGCTTGATGTTCAATTGCTGTTTGGTCTCTGCTAATGCCCGCAGGGTGTCCGTGGTTCTATATACTTTATGCGCCTTTGATAGGGTCGCCAGCTTGTCTTGTAGGACTTTTATCTGTTTCTCCTGATCCCTCCTGCGCCTAGCAGCTAGGCACATGAGGGAGCCTCTGAGAGTTGCCTTATGGGCCTCCCATAGGGTAGTGTCGGACGAGACACTCCCGACGTTCTCAGAGAAGAATTCTGTAATCCTGTCCCCTATCTTTCTCTGTATGTCTGGGATTTTTAGCAACAACTCATTAAGCCTCCAGTTTGCTCCAGGTCTGTCTAGTAAATTTAAAGAGCACCGCAGCTCAATGGGTGCGTGGTCAGACCACGAAATATCGTGGATCCCTGAATGGGAGACCACCGGGACCAATCTATTGGATACAAGGAAGTAGTCCAGCCGGCTGTATCGGTTGTGGGGGTGGGAGAAAAAGGTGTAGTCTCTACTTCTGGGATGCTGTTCCCGCCAGATGTCCACTAATTGACAGTTTTTTAACCCTTGTGTGATTTGTTGGATATCCATTTTAGGGGGGGCTTCCGTAGGTGTGCATCGATCTAACTTGTGATTTAGGGTCCTGTTAAGGTCTCCCGCTATTATCAACTTTCCCTTTGCTTCCCTGTGGAGCTTTTGGAAGAAAAGGGAAAAGAAATCCGCTGAGGCTTCACATGGTGCATAGACCGACGCTAACGTAAGCGGATTCCCTTGTAGTGACCCCACTAAGATTAAGAATCTGCCATCTCTGTCTGCCAATTTCTTCTCAACTATAAAATCTAATCTATTGTGAATGGCTATTGCTACACCTCTCTTTTTCACTTGGGCGGATGCTAGATGTACTACCCTGAAGTCTTTGTCCAAGAACTTTGGAAAACTGTCTCTAGAGAAGTGCGTCTCCTGGAGAAAAAGGAGATCGGCTCTGAGACGTTTGTAGTCTCTCAAAGCCAGCTTGCGCTTTGCTGGGCCATTGAAACCCTTAACATTATGAGATATACACCTGACCTCATTACTCATAGTGTTTTATTGGTGACCTGATTCTGTCGGTGATTTCCTGAGCCATTCTGAGCCCTCTGGCAGGTGTGCGGATCCCAATTTCAGCATCTTTATTTCCGGCGCAGCTTTTCATCTGCGTCTTGTTGGGTGGATAGGGTGTGTGGGGAGGGAAAGTGGAACAGAGGGGAAAAACATTAGGGGAAATTACATTCAAATCAAAACACATATACATATATACATTTACATATAGGACATAGGAACCAGGACTTCCCTGTCCTGCGTGCCCTATCCTTGCCTTTCGGATCGGGGACCTGGTGAGTCCGAGACCCTGCCCCCCTCCCCCTCTCCGAAGGACTTTAGGTGGTTCTGGGGGGCCCTCCCCCATCGCCTCCTTATTTAGGCTTATGCTGACTCCGGGGTAGACCAACTGGTTCCCACCTCGTGTCCGCGCTTTTCTTACACCCTAGGTGTTGAATGGGGTTATATCCCCTTAACTGTATAACTTGGAATGTCGGAACCTTAAATTGCCTAACAATCTAATATTGTTTTACTCCCTGGCAAATCGCCTCCTGCCTTGCTCTCTCTCTATTACCCTAACTCTGTTCTTCAAACTCTAGACCGACTCCACTTGACCCTGATCCGCCCTAACTGTGCTACCTTTTTCCTATTCGCCTACTGCCCCCACCCTGTGTCTGTCTATCCCTGACCCTCAGCCGCCCCCTCTCTACTCACCTTGCGCCTCCGCAATCTATATCTTGCTCCTGTCTCTATGATCTAAACCTCTATATTATCTTGTCTTTCCCGCCTCTTCCTCATTCTGTCTTCCCCCAACGCTAATTAACTTTCACCTTCCTCTTCCCTTCTCCCTCATCTCCCCTTCCTTATTCCCTTGTCCTGTCCATAGCTTACATCCCTTATACCCTCTCATCCGTCTCCGGCTAACACTATATCTATATCTCTACATATTTCCCTCTTATCTGCTAACTGTCTCCCCTTTCTTGCGTTGTCCATGGCCCAGAGTACTCCGATATGAGCCGGTTCTGTGTGGGAGACCCTCGCGGTTTCAAAGCGTCCTTAAGTCTCCTCCTGTACGGTGTGTCTCTGTATGTTGATGTCATCTATCTCTTTTGCCACCTCCAAGATGGCGTCCGTCGCTGTACATCCGCTCGGAGCTGCTAGCTGATTTCCTGTTTCCTTTTCCGGTCGCCATCTTGGGAGCTGCTCTGCCACGAGGAGGTAGGGCGCGCTTCTTCTTCCCGCCTTTGGATTTCTTCCGCCTTCTGCGCCTCACGCTGGATCTCACCACACTCCGGCCTCGTCGCCATCTTTTGCTGCGTGAAGGTAAGTCCCCAGGGATTTTCTTACAGGGTTTAAGCCTTCATCTTGTCCACTGTGGATTGGCCATCCTCTGTTCCAGGGCGGATTTGTTCCACGGGCTGCAGCTGTTGCCTTGCAGATTTTTGAGGAAACCTGGGGTGGACAGGTCAGGAGCGGATGCGGGTCTGGGTGAACCTGGGCTGTTGAATGGCCGTTTTATTTGTAGTTATTTCCCCCCCCCCCCCCCAACCAGGTTGGGAATCCCGGGAGGTAGGTAGATGCCAGGCAGTGGCCCTATGTATAGTTTTAATAACTTGATAACTTTGGATATGCGCAACCGTGCGCTTGTATAGAGACAACGGAGCTGTATTTCAGCGGTGTTTGCCTTTTGTCTGAGGGGAACCAGGTCCTCCACTCCACTCCGGCTCCAGCACCTCCGGCTCCTCCACTGCTGATGCCGGGGCATCTCTGAGGCCCAATTTTATTAGGAACTCCGGGCCCTCTGCGGGGTCTTTCATGTGGAATGACCTCCCGTTCCTGGTTACTTGTAACCCGAACGGAAAGGTCCATCTGTACCTAACATTTTGCTCTCGGAGGACCTTTGTAACGGGGAACAGGTTGTGGCGCCTGAGAAGAGTGGCTGGGGACAGATCCTGGAAGACCAGCATTCTATTCCCCTCAAATTCCACGGACGTCAGGGGCCTTGTGTGTCTTAAGATGGCTTCTTTTGTGGTGAAGTAATGCAGCCTAATAATAATGTCCCGGGGCCGGTCATTTTGTATTGGGCGCGCTCTGAGGGCTCTATGGCATCTGTCCAGTGCTAGGGCATCTTTATTTAAATCGGGGAGAAGGGACTCAATCCAGCGGGTGATGTAGTCATTGCAGTCCTCTATCTCCTCTGATACCCCTCGGATCCAAAGATTATTCCTTCTATCTCTGTTCTCCGAATCTTCCTGCCTCTCCCGCAGCTCGTCAATTTGCTTCTGCAGGTCCCCGTTTTTTTTGTCCGTCTTTTTTATTACTTTAATAGTCTGGTCCACCTTTCTTTCTAGATCATCTCTCCTGGTGCCCAGCTTCCCCACCTCCCGTTTAACTTCCTTTATATCTGCTTGTAGGAGTGATTTGAGGTCGTTATATAACCTCTCAAAATCACATCTCCTAACCGGTAAGAGTGCTTGGTCTCTGGTGCAATCTTCCTCACCTTCCATTTCATTGTCCGTGTTAGGGTTTGAAGCTGGCGCCATTTCTTCTCGGCTCCCGCTTGTGCTGGCGTTGCCAAAGAAGTTCCTCGCATCGGCCGGTTTCGTTTTTTTTTGGGACACCGGTTTCTTTGGTGCCATCCTGGGATGTTAAGACAGGCTGCCTGTATTGTTTGTTGTAGATTACTTTATTTTCTGGGTGTCCTAATTTAAAATCTCCTTCAACCTTTTTAGCATTCTCCCCCCTAGCACAGACGATCCCTGTTCATTGAGGTGCGATCTGTCCCTAGAATATAGATGGCACCTCCCAGAAAAGGAGTCCCAGTGCTCTCAAAACCCAAACCCCTCCTTCCTACACCACTTTCTTAGCCATGCATTAACCTCCCTGATCTCTGACTGTCTCCCTGCGGTAGCACATGGCACTGGTAGTATTTCAGAAAATACTACCTTGGAGGTCCTTGCCTTAAGCTTTTGGCCTAGATCCCTGTAATCATTTTTTAGGACCCTCTATCTTTCTCTAACTTTGTCATTGGTGCCAACATGTACCAAGACCGCCGGGTCAATTCCAGCCCCCCCCCCCCAACAATCTGTCTACCCGATCCGCAATGTGCCGAACCCGAGCACCCGGGAGACAACAAACTGTTCGGTTCATGCGGTCCTGGCAACAGATTGCCCTATCTACCTTTCTAATAATGGAGTCCCCTACCACCACAATCTTTCTTTGCATCTGAGCATCCTGAGTCCCCACTGTGCTGGAGGAACTATTCCCCTGGCTGCTAGAGGAATTAGTCTCCCCCAGCCTTGCCATTTCTGCCCCAACATTCCCAATATCTTCACTCAACATGGCAAATCTATTGGGATGTGTCAGCTCAGAAACAACCTGCCTCTCCCTATTGCCCCTGCTTCCCCTTCTAACTGTCACCCAGCTACCTACCTGCTCCTCACTAACAGCAACTAAGCTACCTACCTGCTCCTCACTAAAAGCGCCACCATCTGCACCACTAGTCGAAGCAAGGGCCTGCTCAGTGAGCTCTAATTCCCTTTCAAGATTGCCAATGTCCCTCAATATTGCAAGTTGCCTCTTCAGATCAGCAATCTCTGATTCTAAAGAGACCACCTGCTCACACTTCTCACAGCAGTATGCTCCTTGGAACAGCTGCTCCAAGTGCACATACATGTGGCAAGATGTGCATTGAGTGGCATTTTCAATCCTGCTCATTCTAGCAACTATGAAGTTTAGAAGTACTAACAGTAAACTGTACTTCAATAAACTATACCTTGTTTAACTGCTTCCTTGTTCAAACTGCTTCTGGTTCTAACTGCACACACTTTAACAAACAAGCACTTCAATTAACCACACAGATCAATCAGTACACGCAAAATAGTGTTGTTCATTACACAAAATCTGTGATAAAACAAAAAAAATTGATTGCAGCTCAAACCCTTTCTTTTTATTTTTTTATTACTTAAGCTTTTATTGATTGTTTTTCAAGAGTAAGGGTAGGGGTACATAAAAGAAATGGAGGGGGGGAGAGAACATTGGTACATATAGTCTGGAAATATCACATTTGGGGGGGGGGGTTTGGAAAGAGGGGAGGGGAACAGCATTTGTACATATATAATATAGTGAGCATCAGTTTAGATACAACATAAATCACACCGTTATTAATATTTTAATCTAGATATGGGGATATACCTGCAAACCCTTTCTTGATTGTTTTTTCTCAATCACGTATCACCAGTGGTCCAAGTGTTTGGGGAGCACAGATGTATATGAAATAGAAATATACAAAATATAGTGCAATATGTATAAACAGTAGTGTGATCTTTCAGTCTCTGTATCCTATGAGATGTGGTGTACTCACAAATTACTCATTCTTTGTAAACGTTTTCACAACAGTGGTGATATGATTAAATAGTCTGTCTCAGGTATTCTTTTGAGCCCGTCTGGTCACTTCTGCTGTTAAAGTAAAGGACCTAACATAGTGTGTACTTGTATAAAAAAAATAATTATCTAATAAAAGTGATTGAAATGCACTCACATGGTCTCAAAGACAAATTAGCATTTGGATAATATCTGGTGCACAGCCAATTGGGGTCTCTTTGTGTTCTTTCTGCCTCCCTCTGCTCTACTCAGTCTCATGTCCCGCACTTCCTGTGTGAATCTCCCGGCTGGATCGGGGGCGGGGGGTGATTGGGTAGGTAGCACTGCGTGCTACGTCCTCCGTTCAACTAGGATAGTGCCACTCTATGTGTTTCACCGGAACCTCCTATTTCCTCAGTAGTTGTGTTCATACATCTAGGCTATAGTTATATACACTGTCTCCTCATTTGATTGGCTGCAATTAGCTCAAGATGTGTGCAAACAATTGTTGTTAATTACTATGTAACCAATGAACTAAGATAAAAAAATACAAAAACAAACTGTTAAAAAACGTTCATCCTAATAATTGTTGTTTCTCTTTTTTATTTTAATTTTATTTTCAGGTATGTAACATGGTGCATGAGGATATATATATATATGTATATATATTGATACCAGATATGATCAAAGAAGATCCAAAGAAAAAATCCACCATTAGAATGCACTCTATGTTGCCATGTGTATATATATTGGTGATTGACAGTTCTACTTGTTAAACAATTAACTATCTATTGATCTAAAATCAGCTACCCAGATTAAAAATAAAAATCAATAAAACTTTATTACATCTCTAAATTGTGCAATTATTTACAGTGTGTATTGTTTAAAAATCCCTTATGGAGTGAAGTAGATTGTAATTATCCAAATAATTAGTTGGAGACTTGTAATCACATTAATATGTGTGTCTATACAATAAGTATATCTACTTTGACATCCCTTAAACCCACGGAATATATCCTTATGTGGAGTATATATATATATATATATATATATATATATATATATATATATATATATATATATATATATATATGAGAGCTAACAAACAGAAAAAAGCAGCGCCTCAAAGGGCATATACGCAATGATAAAATATTATATATAGTGTATAAATTAATATCAGTATATCAGTGCCTGCGTGTAGATAGTGATATATAGTGATTTGTAAACATATATTCATTAAATACTTAAACAACGCATTCTATAATATGCAAAAAGTGAATAAACATATTTAAAAAAAAAAAAAATATAATAAAAATGTATAACCATAAAATATATAAAAATGAAATAAAGAAGTGGATAACCAGTCCTTTAAAGATGAAGTCCGTCAAAGATGTTTAGGCTTGAATACAGGGGGTCTCCGGCTGCTCTCGAAGGATGAACCACATCCTATAAAATCTGTAGAGGAGAGAGAAAAGAGAGCGCACGCCCCATAGTGTGTAACTGTATATTTAATAAAGGAAATGGAGGGGGGAGGGGGGGGGAAGAATCGCACTCACAAGGATAAAAAAGTTAAAAGCGTGTCGTGAATAAATCACCACCATCCGGCTCTTTGCTTGTCTTTACTTGTCTCTGATGTCGCTATCTGGATACACACGATCCGTGGTCATCAGGATGTTGACTCAAGCGTGGAGCAAGGGAACCGGCATTAAATGGAGTCCTCTGAAGATCTCTCAGCTGCGTGGCCTGTGACTGTTACACACACGAACCGGCCTGTTCATGCGCAACGTGACCCTTTGAAAAAGTCGCCCGAGAGGGACGAAACGCGTCAGGGTGCATCATCACGCATCACGTCACGGACATTGCGTCATCACGTTGCGCATGAACAGGCCGGTTCGTGTGTGTAACAGTCAGCATAACCATGCTATCTAACATATAAGTACTGGGATATACAAAGACTGTCACCATCACATATGTGGGTATCTCAAATAGTTGACAACCTATGTGTTTTGGGTAAATATATCCCTAGTATGTACTTATTAGATTGTAGCATATATTGAGTATATCCTAGATATAGTATTAATGTTCCAATCTTTATAGTGTATAGAGGTGATAGTGATTGTGGTTTGACTCCTTTTATACCAGAATCTCTCTATAAACTGTTGCATTGTGGAGCTCAAGTTGCAACAGACTCAAATAGCCCTGTGCAACAGTTATGAGTCTCAATATGCTTCACACAAATATAGTGTCCACATGTGTTCCCTCACTCTCCGGTCTCGGCAGACCTGATAGTGGAGCAGGGATGTTAGCACTTTGCAGTTTAAACTAATCAATTCAGGTCACGGCGGACCTATATCAGCTTATAATGTGTCTAGGAACATGCAGGTATACTCAGATACAAGCCGTGTCTCGTGGGGTAGGGATGTCACTCCAGTGACGTTAGACTCGACGTCCAATGACGCGTTTCGTGTGTCACCACGCTTCTTCAGATGGGAGGAGTCTGGGTGTCTGATCCTGCCCATCGTTTAAGTATCATAAGAAATGGAAGTATGTTAGTCTATTTGCCAATCAGTGCATATTTGTGATAAGTATTGTGTGTTCTAATGGGCAATTCCCTTTGTGTATTACTATAGATATAGATACAAGCTTTATAAGGAAAGTAACTTTGCTGTTGTCTTTTAACAAGTTTATATAAAAACCTCTGTAGTGATACGTTGATACATATATGTGATAGTACATAGGACAAGGATCTTGGGGGATTGGTTAATATCATCAGGCTAGATATACAGGTTATTTTAGTGTGGGGGTTATTAACCCTTCTACTGCTGCGGCCGAGTTTATTTGAGCATTTGCCCGTTCTCGGCCGCAGCAGTAACCTGGCGCGCGCCAGAGGGTGCCGGGTGCGCACCGAAGACACGGAGGAGCGCCCTCCATTCGGGGCTTTCTCTCTCCCGCTGCCGGGTCCGCCGGGTCCCCCGGAACCCCCTGCCGCCATCCCCCACATCGCGGGACACCAGGGCTCCCTCGGGGGGCGCAGGCACCCGATGATGCGTGACCGCGCGTCGATGATGCGCGGCACGCCGAGGGAGTGCGGCTAGCATGCCGGGGCATCCCCAGGCTTGCGGAGCTAGCCACACTCAAATAAAGTGTGCCGGTAGTGTATATCCACCTTAAAGCTATATACCATACATTCTGAATAGCTTGTGTAGAAGTGTAAAAGTAATAGTGATGTACTTCTAATAGTGAATAGCTATAAAAAAATATTTATGTATATAATTATTATAATTATATAGTGAATAGAAAATAATAATAATAATAATAATAATAATAATAATAATAATAATAATAATAATAATAATAATAATAATAATAATAATAATAATAATGGAATATGTGTATATATATATATATATATATATATATATATATATATATATATATATATATATAATTAACTATTTATCTCTATTCAGCATCAATTGAGTGTCATCGTGTAGGAATGATGTTCCCTAAGTTGATCTGCCCCGAATGGTCAATGCAGATCTGGTATTAATTAATATACATCTTATAATCACCATCTATGCTAAAAATCTAACAGGTGTCTAAATTACATTCTAATAAAAATTATGAATTAAATACTGTATACATTATGTAGGAATGGGACTAACCCTTATAGACCTGCCCCTATTGGTAAATACAGGTCAAATTTGTAACTATATACCGTTCCCTCTAAGGGCCTCATGCAGTAAGCCCCGATACAAAATTTTCGACAAGAATAGCGAAAAGGCTTTTTTTGGGCGATTTGCCCTCGCAGTATTCAGTAAGGGCCGAATCCTTCCGATCCCTGCCGAAGCACTGCGAAAGCAAAGCTGCCGATGAGCCTGTGCCGATACAGGCTGGCTCCCGATAAGGCCTTTTCTGCCGATAGATGTTTGCAGCTGAGAGAGACAAGCCGCTCTCTCAGCGCAAACATCTGCAACAAATAAAGTATTTAAAAACAACTTTTACTGATAGTGGACATGTGCAGGGGGTCTTCGGAGCTGAAGCGCGTTGGTTTCAGCTCCGGGGACCCCGTGCTCCCCGAGATACAGGCCCCTTTATGAGGTGCCGGTATCCCTCTGCGTTTCAAGGTCCCGATCACGTGACCGCGACCTGTAAACAAAGCAGAGGGAAACCGGCACCCCAAAAGGGGCCTGTATCTCGGGGAGCACGGGGTCCCCGGAGCTGAAACCAACGCGGTTCTGCTCCGGAGACCCTCTGCATATCTACACTATAAGTAAAAAACACACATCAATAAAGACTCGTTCCTTACCTTGGCGGCTATGTGCTACGGTAATGAAGTAGCATGAATGTATTTTTAATAATACTGTACAGTGAGCAGGGGGTTCCCTGAGCTGAACCGCATTGCTTTGTGGAGCAGGGACCCCCTGCTTCCCGAGTTACAGGCCCCGGTATGTGTCATCGGGTGGCAGTGTCGCCGCCATGTTTATAGCGTTCCCGCAACAAATATGGCGTCCACACTGTAACCGATGGCCCAAACCGGGGCCTGTAACTCGGGAAGCAGGGGGTCTCTGAGCCACAAATAAATGCGCTTCAGCTCAGGGGGCCTCCTGCTCCCGCACCATATTATTAAAATACATTAATGCTGTTTCATTAACATAGCGGATAGCCGCTAAGGCAATGAAGGGGTTAATGCATAGTAGCATGTTTATTGGGGACAAATGCCCCCAATAAACATAGCAGCAATGCACAACATACAATACAGTAATGGGCAACAGTACTATTATCCACAAAAGGATAGTAGTGGAGTTGTCCATTTAAAATACATACACACCAATAAAGACATTAAATACATGTAGCACTCACCCATGTACGGCTGCCACGATGAAGGCCATCCTCATCTTCATCCTGCCCATGCCCCATCCGCTTCTGCAAAACAGACACAATAATTAAAACATTCTATGTAATGTCCCCTAACCCCTTAATCACCATAACGGTTATTAACCGCTACAGTCATTAAGGGGTTAACCCACCATCACCCACATACCCTCCCCCACTAACCCCCCCAACCCTGAGGCCCAACCACCCTCACCCACTATCCACAGGGGAGTACTACCAAATACCCTTGAGGCCTATACCCCCTCCCCCAGCACATACAGTACAATAATGAGCCAAATAATTATTATCCACATAGGTATAATACATTATTTGGCCATTATTAAACACATTCAATACGGTAATAAAGTGATTTAAATTGTACTAACCTCATCAATAAGAAGTCTCCATCGCCAGCATAATCCTTGGTGTCCGTTGCCAAAATAATAAATAGCCAAAACATTTGAATACCAGTAACATAACACTGAACCCCTTAATCACCTTATCGGGTAATCATCCCTGCAATGCCAACATGCCAAAACCATCCTGCAATGCCAACAACACTTATACATAACATCCTCGATGATTTAAAAACCAATTGCCTAACCAAATGCCATTTAATCATTCAATCTGAAGGCTCACATGCCTCTTAAAACATTGCATTTACAGTGTATACATGTAGCATAACATGTAAACTACATGTACACGCTGCAAATCAATGTTAACAATACAATAATCCCACTCAAATCGCCATACATCACAAGAAGTATATTATTTAATCCAATTAACTCACCATCAATGAATTAACACACATCAATTACATCCCTAAACAATTAAAATACCATCCATACCAATTACACAATGAACTAAAGCTATCGTAACAGAGAACCACTTCAAAACCTAGAAAAAAGTACACCAACAATTACAATATACTAAAGCAAGGCTTTCCATAACCTACTGTACGGCCTAGAAGCCCAAAACTTACATCTCTCTAATAATAAAAGACATTTACCACACATCAATGCATAGCCACAATGATTAACAATACAGAATATCAAGCTTTAACAACAGTATCATTTATTACCCTGTATATATATATGTAGACATACATACATACATACATACAGTGGCAATAAATGATATGCATTTAAAAAAATGAACACATGAAAAAGCAACAAAAAACACAGTTACATTCAATACATTTCTTTCTTAAACTTACCATTACTTGCCCCCACCGACTCCCGTTGATCAGCTTACTCACGAACCAATCCACGACACCATCCACGACACCATCCACGACACCATCCAGGAACAGGAAACCATGAAATAAAAAAACATTAAAAATTAAACATTAAAATAATACAACATGACAATCAAGGCTTGTTCTAGTTTTAATCCATGTGAATCTGTATTAAAATACCTTGTTCCGGGGTCTTCTTGGCGTCCGGTGCCACGCCCAGGTCTTCAATCTTCAGGAGGAGGTCCTTCCTCCTCGGCGTCTGTCTTCAAAATGAGACGCCATAGGCTTTTAAAGGCCTATGACGTCACATTTGTCGTCATATGGTTCCCACGGCCCTGATTGGGCCGTGAAAACCATGTGTTTTGGCCGATGTAAAAAAAATTGATGACGTCACTTAAAGGCAATGACAGCACAGCCAATCAGAATGGCTTTGCTGCAATTGCCTTTAAGAAAACGTCATGAAAAGACACATGGCCGGACTCACATGGTACGGCAGCCAATCAGAGTGTGGGAACTCCATCCCTACTCTGATTGGCTGCCGTACCATGTGAGTCCGGCCATGTGTCTTTTCATGACGTTTTCTTAAAGGCAATTGCAGCAAAGCCATTCTGATTGGCTGTGCTGTCATTGCCTTTAAGTGACGTCATCAATTTTTTTTACATCGGCCAAAACACATGGTTTTCACGGCCCAATCAGGGCCGTGGGAACCATATGACGACAAATGTGACGTCATAGGCCTTTAAAAGCCTATGGCGTCTCATTTTGAAGACAGACGCCGAGGAGGAAGGACCTCCTCCTGAAGATTGAAGACCTGGGCGTGGCACCGGACGCCAAGAAGACCCCGGAACAAGGTATTTTAATACAGATTCACATGGATTAAAACTAGAACAAGCCTTGATTGTCATGTTGTATTATTTTAATGTTTAATTTTTAATGTTTTTTATTTCATGGTTTCCTGTTCCTGGATGGTGTCGTGGATGGTGTCGTGGATGGTGTCGTGGATTGGTTCGTGAGTAAGCTGATCAACGGGAGTCGGTGGGGGCAAGTAATGGTAAGTTTAAGAAAGAAATGTATTGAATGTAACTGTGTTTTTTGTTGCTTTTTCATGTGTTCATTTTTTTAAATGCATATCATTTATTGCCACTGTATGTATGTATGTATGTATGTCTACATATATATATACAGGGTAATAAATGATACTGTTGTTAAAGCTTGATATTCTGTATTGTTAATCATTGTGGCTATGCATTGATGTGTGGTAAATGTCTTTTATTATTAGAGAGATGTAAGTTTTGGGCTTCTAGGCCGTACAGTAGGTTATGGAAAGCCTTGCTTTAGTATATTGTAATTGTTGGTGTACTTTTTTTCTAGGTTTTGAAGTGGTTCTCTGTTACGATAGCTTTAGTTCATTGTGTAATTGGTATGGATGGTATTTTAATTGTTTAGGGATGTAATTGATGTGTGTTAATTCATTGATGGTGAGTTAATTGGATTAAATAATATACTTCTTGTGATGTATGGCGATTTGAGTGGGATTATTGTATTGTTAACATTGATTTGCAGCGTGTACATGTAGTTTACATGTTATGCTACATGTATACACTGTAAATGCAATGTTTTAAGAGGCATGTGAGCCTTCAGATTGAATGATTAAATGGCATTTGGTTAGGCAATTGGTTTTTAAATCATTGAGGATGTTATGTATAAGTGTTGTTGGCATTGCAGGATGGCTTCACCCCTTAATTACCTTTCAGGTTAGTACCCGATAAGGTGATTAAGGGGTTCAGTGTTATGTTACTGGTATTCAAATGTTTTGGCTATTTATTATTTTGGCAACGGACACCAAGGATTATGCTGGCGATGGAGACTTCTTATTGATGAGGTTAGTACAATTTAAATCACTTTATTACCGTATTGAATGTGTTTAATAATGGCCAAATAATGTATTATACCTATGTGGATAATAATTATTTGGCTCATTATTGTACTGTATGTGCTGGGGGAGGGGGTATAGGCCTCAAGGGTATTTGGTAGTACTCCCCTGTGGATAGTGGGTGAGGGTGGTTGGGCCTCAGGGTTGGGGGGGTTAGTGGGGGAGGGTATGTGGGTGATGGTGGGTTAACCCCTTAATGACTGTAGCGGTTAATAACCGTTATGGTGATTAAGGGGTTAGGGGACATTACATAGAATGTTTTAATTATTGTGTCTGTTTTGCAGAAGCGGATGGGGCATGGGCAGGATGAAGATGAGGATGGCCTTCATCGTGGCAGCCGTACATGGGTGAGTGCTACATGTATTTAATGTCTTTATTGGTGTGTATGTATTGTAAATGGACAACTGCACTATTATCCATTTGTGGATAATAGTCATTGTGCCCATTACTATACAGTATGTTAGGGGGGTATAGGTGTTGTTGGGTTTATATATATATATATATATATATATATTTATATATATATATATATATATATATATATATATTTCTTTAATTATGTATTTATTTAGTTATTGTGGGGCTGGGCTGTGTATTTTTTTAATATTGTGGCTAGTGGGGGTGGGTGAAAGGGGTATTAGCCCCAACGGTGGTAGTTTAGGGCTTGCGGGTGGGTAGCGGGAGGCCTTAACCCCTTCAGGACCGTAGCGGTATTAACTGCTACGGTCGTGAAGGGGTTAAGTGCCCCCGCAACCCCCCCGCAAGTCCTAAACTCACACCCAGGGCCAAATACCCCCCTCACCCATCCCCGCTACCCACAATAACGCTGGCACGGTGGGTTAACCCCTTCATTGCCTTAGCGGTTAGCCGCTAAGGTAATGAAGTGGCTTTTAAATGCCTTTTTCCTGCCTCGGATGCATGCCGGGGGGCTCCGGTGCGGGTATCAGCTCCGGAGACCCCCGGCATCAATCACAGGCAGGAAAAAGGGCTGATTTTTTCTAAGTGTCGCCCTTGCCGATGCTTCTCCTTCAGCAAGTTGCCAACTTTAGTTGGCGGGCTGGATTGGCCATAAAATCTCCAATCTGGCCTGCCGATCAGCACCGAAAAGCTGATCGGGGCTTACTGAATTCAGGCGGGTTAAAAAAGTCCCGATAAGTGGCTTATCGGCAGCCGGGTGGCGAAAATTTTTTTTTCGGAAGAAAAGTTGCCGATAATTCTCACTTATCGGGGCTTACTGAATCTGGAAGGGAAAAAATGCCCATAAACGCCTTATCGGGGCTTACTGCATGAGGCCCTAAATCCCTTGTGTTATATCCTGTAATAAGGATAATATAAATGAATAAACTGAAATGAGTGCACAAAATAAATTAATAGATTTTTAATTGTGTATATGTTGTGTATCCATCTTTTATTTATAGGTTTACTAATGTGTCAAGGTTATTTTTGAACGTATGGCTTCTAGTATATAGTTATACAGTAGCTTCTTATAAAAATGCCGAATAGATATATCCCTCGTTTAGACCTTCTGGGCTAAGTGTGTTCAGTTGGAATATCCAACGACACTCCCTTTGTAGTAATCGCTTGTCCCAGTTTCCTCCTCGTGGACCTGGGACCACATGTTCGATTCCTACAACGTGGATGATATTTATATTGCCATCATGCATTTCATTTACATGTTTTGCCACCGGTTTATCACGGGCATGTCGTATGTCCCCAATGTGTTCCAAGATCCTGGTTTTAAATTTTCTCTTTGTTTTTCCTATGTACATTTTCCCACACTCACATAAAATCTGATAATTAACTCCCATTGTTAGGCAGCGTATTAGATTCTAGATGTTGTATGTCACCGTTTTTGAGGCGGATCAATACAGTAGATAGTTAATTGTTTAGCAAGTAGAACTGTCAATCATCAATATATATACACACATGGCAACATAGAGTGCATTCTAGTGGAGGATTCTTTCTTAGGTTTTACTTTGATCATATCTGGTAAGATAAAAAATAACCACTAGTCTGGTTACTAAAAGGTGAGTATGCATTAAAGTGCTACATAAAAACAAAAATATATGACATTTTATTAACCCTCTATGTACACATGCATGTTCAAAAATCCTATCTTGTTAAAATAAAGGAATGGCAAAATGTATCTTATGCCTATAGAGGAACAACACTTTAAGGAAACATTGTTGATGCTGCACCACAACACAACCTCAAAGTTAAAAAATGGCCAATATGTAATCAGTGTCAGTAGCTAGTATGCATCTGTGTCATGATGACTGTCTAATATATAAATAAACCAATATCAATTGTACTATAAAATAAAGTACACTTTAAATAGAGGGTGAGTATAAAGAAATACATACAGTATACCAAGCAGAGCACCCTGCCCGAATACCCAGTGGGAGGCGATTTCTTAGACCATCCTAGTGGACTCAGCATAGGTGTACTCTGCCTGTATACGGAAGGGCATCAGGTCCCAGAACATTACTACAATCTTTATTGGGATCTCCCCTTATTGTTGGTCTTATAAATAGCCATCTTGACTAGTGCCAAGAGTAGGTTGGTAAGGATGTCCCTCTCTTGTCCTTTTCTGGTCATAGGGACCAAGCCCTTCGTTAGTAGTAGGTCCCTGTAATACAGTATGCTGGCATTACAAAAACCTAACACGTTTGGCTTGATAATAAAGAGTTGCTGGTCATATCTCATATTGCATAATTGGTAAAAGAAGCTAGTCGCCAGCTGACACCACTGTGGCAGTTGTTTTGTGAACAGGTATCTCTGCAGGTTTTGGAAGTGGAAAGTTTGTATCTGGGAGCGGAAACACACAAGTCTCTATCTGCCCTCTCCCAGTTAGAGGGAGGCACGCAACACATGCAGAGACCCAATGCTTCCTCATCCAGAGAAAGTCCAGCAACTTCCTCTGGAAAATGTATGTAGCTGGGGTAAGTAACTGCAGCCTCTGGAGTAAAATGAAAAAGGGCTTTAAAGTGTCAAAATAAACCTAAAACTCCCTAAAAATCAAAAGATTCCCCTAGTATTCTTCCATGAAATTAATATAAAATAAAATGAACTGAAAACCATAACTCTGTTTTTTTTTTTTTTTTTGTAACTTAGATTTTATTGCATTTTTCCAAACAAGTGATACAGAATACAGTATACATTACATTCATTTTTAGTGTTAATCTCCGCTATAGACAGTACCGTATGTCAGCTCGTGAGACATATCCCGGTTTTTCGGGCCCTACTCGACCGGATTATTTTGGGTAGACTAGCAATAAAGATAATAACATAATTCACATAGTACGATTGATTCAAATTGACAAACACAAAATCAATAAAGAAAAAAAAAAAAAAAAAAAAAAAAGGAGGTGGGTAGGAAGGGAGTAAAGGGGTGGCGCGGCCGGAAGAGGAGCATCGACTCGTGCTAGGTCTCTTCACCGCTCCTAGTAAGGTTCTTTGTGGGTTGCGTCCTCTCCAGTTTAACGCCTCTGTAGGCGTTCTGTCTATTTGTCTGTGTAGTCGTCGTGAGCTGAGTTTCCGCTCCTAAAGGAGAACGCACCTGCATCTATCACAGCCAGATTGTGTTCCTCTCAACCCCGGGGATATCCGTCTGCGCCAGCCAAGGCGTCCATACTTTGAGATAATTGGTGCCAGTGTCGTTAACTAGACTCGTCAACTTTTCCATCTGGCAGATAAACCACAATCGATTTCGAATCTTTGGGATACTTGGAATTTCGGGGCGTTTCCATAGTGCTGCTATCTCGCTCCGTGTGGCTATTGCAAAATGTGCTATTAGTTTATTGTTTGCTTTGGACAGGCCCGTTAGTGGTCTATTCAAGAGGAATAGCCATGGGTCTGGGGGAATAGTGAGGTCGAAGACTCTCTGTATCCAATGTCTAATTTCTTCCCATAGTGGGGAGATCCGCGGGCAAGACCACAGCATATGTAACAGATCGGCCGATCCTCCGCACTGCCGGGGGCATAGTGAGGAGGATCCAGGCACGAACTTGGCTAATTTCATTGGGGTGAGGTACCACTGCATTAGGACCTTATATGCGTTCTCCTTTAGTGCGGTATATATGGAGCTTTTTGCCGTGGCCAGATATATAGCGTTCCACTCGTCATCTTCTAATGTCTCTCCCAGGTCTCTTTCCCATTGGGTTCTAAATGACGATGGCTGCTGTCTAGAGCTCGCAGAATCAACTACTTCCTTGTACAATTGTGATGTGAGTCCCTTTGTGTCGGTCTCTGCCAGACAGAGCTTTTCGAATGACGTCAGGGGGGTATGGGGCAAATTTGTTATAAAATGCTCGAAGCTGGAGGTACCTAAAAAATTCTGAGTGGGGTATATCTTTTTCTTCTCTGACGTGATCAAACATTTTAATCTTGCTATTGTAACCCTCCAGATCTTTAATTCGTATTTAACCTTTTTGTTTCCAAATTGATGCATCTCCCTCCAGAAGGCCAGGAGCGAACTTGGGATTGTTCCAAATTGGGGACATCGAAGAATTACTCGTTGTGAGAGAGTATTTAGTCTTATTAGCCTCCCAGATAGACAACGAGTTGGTCATTGAGGAAAGCGGCATGTCAGCAGATCGTCGTGCTGTTTTAGGTAGCCAAATCAAGTTGCGTATTTTTAAAGGAGCGCAGGCAGCACTCTCTAATTCCACCCACCGTTTTAAATGTGGACTGGATTGCCATTGAACAATTTGGCTTAATTGAGCCGCTTTGTAATATGAGAGCAGGCAGGGTACCGCTAGGCCCCCTGCTAGGACAGATCTTTTCATATTTAATTTGTTGACTCTCGGTTTTTTCCCTCCCCAGATAAATTTAGAGATTGCAGACTGAAGTGAGAGCAAATCCTTCAGTCTGAGTGGCACTGGTAATGTCTGGAAAAGGTATAGGATACGGGGGAGTAGGTTCATTTTGACGCTATGTATCCTACCTATCCAGGATATTCGTATAGAGGACCATTTATGGAGGTCAGCTATCAACGTCCGAATTAGGTTGGGGTAATTTGCATTGTAGATGTCTTTGGTGTTCTTGGCTATGTGGACTCCTAGATATTGTATGTATTTCTGTTGCCAGTGGAAGTTAAAATTCAGTTGCAATAACTTCTCTACGTGTCTAGGGAGATTGATGTTGAGGGCTTCAGATTTAGCTTGATTTATTTTAAATCCCGAAATGCTCGAGAATCTGTCCAATAAATCCAATAGGTTTGGCAAGGAGGTGAGGGGCTTTGAGATAATTAGTAGGATATCATCTGCGTACAGGGCCGCTTTATGTGTTTGAGAATATACGTTTAACCCTGAGATGTCCGGGTTGCCTCTAATTTGCGCCGCCAGTGGTTCTATACATAGAGCGAACAGGAGAGGGGATAATGGGCATCCCTGTCTCGTGCCACTCTTAATTTGAAAGGGGAGAGATGGAAAGCCCTGGTGTATTACCCTGGCGGTAGGTCCTGAGTACAGCGAGAGAATCGCTCTAATCACCTGATCCCCAAAGCCAAATGCCGCAAGCGTCTCCTTCAGGTAAGGCCAGTCTATCCTATCAAAAGCTTTTTCTGCATCCAGACTTAACAGCATACTTTGTGTGTTATTTTTAGTGGCCAATTCTACCAGATCAATAAATCGCCGGGTATTGTCCGCTGCCTGTCTGCCTTTAATGAATCCGACCTGATCTGGGTGTATAAGTCTGGGTAGGATTAGACATAGTCTATTGGCCAATAGTTTAGCGTATATTTTAATATCAGTATTGATTAGGGATATGGGCCTATAACTTTTGCAGTCCAGCGGATCTTTACCTGGTTTATGGATTAATGATATAGACGCCTGCAACATCTCTCTGGGGATGGGGGCTCCTGCTAATATTGCATTGAACACGTGGAGCAACCTAGGGGCTAGTACTTTGGCAAATTTCTTATAGTATAGCCCCGAGAAGCCATCTGGCCCTGGGGCTTTTGAGGGTTTGAGTTCCTTAATGGCTTGTGACACCTCCTCTATAGTGAAATCAGCGCCCATTGCCTCTCTCTCTCCCTCTGTCAATCTCCCTAGTTTTGAGCTGGCTAAGAAATCTCTCAGATTCTCGGTCGTTTTAGCGTTATGTGCCACTTTCTCTCCATTATATAGTGTTTCATAGAACGAACCAAATTCTTCTACTATTTTCTTAGGGTTGGCCATGGGGGTCCCTGATTTTAAGCGTATAGCTTGGATATTAAACTTCACTTGTCTGTCTCTTAACGCTCGAGCCAGCATAGTATCCGGCCTGTTCGCTGTTTCGTAAAATTTCCTCTTAGACCAACTCAGCGCGTTATCTGCCCTGGAGGTCAACAACATGTTTAGTTCAATTTTGGTATCTTTCAATTCTTGTAGGGTTTGCAGGTCAGGGTTACTCTTATGGAGTGATGTAAGGGAATGTAATCTCGATTGAAGCTTCATAATTTTTGAGTCCTTTTCCCGTTTTCTCCTAGCTGTGGTGCTAATTAGTATGCCCCTCAGCGTCGCTTTGTGAGCCTCCCATAATACAAACTGGGAATCTACAGAGCCTGTGTTTGTGTGGAAGAATTGAACTATTTCTTCCTTTATTGTCTCATAAATCTCAGGAATTTTTAGGATTGATTCGTTGAGCTTCCAGTTCGCTCCTGGTCTGCCTGTTCGGATGTGCTCGCACCTTAGCTCTATCGGTGCATGGTCAGACCATGAAATATCATAGATCCCAGCTCGGGAGACCAGAGGAACCAGTTGGCAAGAGACGAAAAAATAATCAATTCTGCTGTAGGAGCCGTGTGGGTGGGAATAGAACGTATAGTCCCTATCAGTCGGGTGTAGTTCTCTCCATATGTCAGTCAGTTGGTTGTCTTTGAGGCCCTTGCGTAAAGAGGTCCCCATGCCCGTATTCCCTGATCTGTCTAGATTTGGTTGCATGACCATGTTGATATCCCCTGCGAATATTACGCCGCCCCTTTGCGACGGTGCGTAGAGTCCGAAAAAAGTCTTCAAAGAAGACTGCGTCCTGCTCGCAGGGGGCATAGATTGTGGCTATTGTGATGAATTGCTCCCGTATCGTGCCCACTAGTATAACAAAGCGTCCCTCTGTGTCTCTTTTAATAGTTTGGGCTACAAATGGGATTTTATTATGGAACAAGATGGCCACTCCACGTTTTTTAACCGGTGCGGAGGAAAGGTAGAACTGGGCATAGTCTTTGTCTAGGAATTTAGGCGCGTTGGTCTTGCTAAAATGAGTCTCCTGTAACATTAGGACATCTGCGTGTTTTCGTTTATAGTCAGTGAAAGCTATTTTTCTCTTGGTTGGGCTATTAAAGCCCTTAACGTTATGTGATATAAGGGTTAACGCCATCACTTAATGTGTGAGAAGTGTAACAAGCTAACGTTTGATGACTCACCCTGTCCACTTTGTCCCTTGTTCAACTGGCGGACGTTTTTGGTGTTACCATCCGGCAAAGTTCTTGTGTTCCGTCTAGGTCGGCATCCTCCCCGGCCGGGTGGGGAAAGGATTGGGAGGGGTAGGGAGGGAGGAGACAGTACAAGGGAAAACACATAAGGGGTAAAGCAAAATTGGAAACATAAGTTAAACCGCTTTGTAATAATGAAAAAAAATAAAAGAAAAACCAGAGCTCCCCTCGGGGTCCCCCGAGTGGGAGTCTGACGCCCAATGGGCAGGTCGGTATGCCTGACCTTCAAAAATGGCCGGCTTTCCCTTCCCGGGACCGACCCCCTGGGACTTGTTTGAGGTCCTGATTCGTCAGGGACCTATATGAGGAACACATGTACGACATCGTGGGTGAATCCCACCGGCGCAAAACTGATAACTAACTTAACCTTAAACTGTAGCGTGATTTTTAACTTTATAACGACTTACAGCAGTACCTAAGTTATAGTGAGTGCATATCCATATATATACATGCATATACCCGGCATTTGAATTAACCCAATTATTTAATGATTTAATGAACATATTTAACATATTTAACCCATTAACCCTATATAACATATGAACCATAAATAACATATATAACCTATAACATATACAACAGATGCAACAGATATTCTATACCATCTAACATACATATAACATAACATACAGAGCCTCATTAAAACTTTATTGGGAAGGGCTCAGCGTCAGATGGTGCCAAGTGAATTGAATCTTTCTTTACCCCCTCTTTCGTTATCCCCCCCTCCCTCAACCCCCCCTCCCCCACTTCTTTATCCCACCCCCCCTTCTTTATATCCTCCCCCCTTCTTTATATCCTCCACCCCCCCTTTCATCCTCATCCTCCCCCCCTTTCATCTTATTCCTCCCCCCTCCTTTCATCCTCCTCCCCCCTTTCATCTTCATCCCCCCCTTTCGTCCTCCCCTCCCTTTCATCTTCATCCCCCTCCCTTTCATCCTCATCCTCCCCCCCTTTCATCCTCGTCCTCCCCCCCTTTCATCTTCATCCCCCCCCTTTAATCCTCAACCCCCCTTTCATCCTCATCCCCCCCTTTCATCCTCATCTTCCCCCTCCCCTTTCATCCTCATCCCCCCTTTCATCTTCATCCCCCCTCCTTTCATCCTCCTCCCCCCTTTCATCCTCCTCTCATCCTCATCCTCCTCTCCCCCCCACCCTTCCGATCTCAGCCTCCACCTCTCTCCATTCCCCCCCCGCCTTTGTCCACGGCCCCTGCGCTATCGCGGACCGTCCCCCTCTGCATCTCCGGCAGAGTCTCCCTGCAATGTGCGCAGTCACGTGGGGCCGCGCCGTCCTCTCACGAGAGAGCGGCCCCTGGCTCGTCGCCTGGCAGTGACGTCAGCGGCAAAGCCCGCGAAAACCGGAGCCGCTCCCGCCGAGCACAGGGAGGGATAGATGCAATATGGCTGCCCTCCAAAAGTCAGCGACGGACCCGCTCGCGACCAGGAGGGCAGCCGCAGGTCTGGGAGGGCAGCCGCAGGTCTGGGAGGGCAGCCGCAGGTCTGGGAGGGCATCCGCAAGTGTGGGGGGGCATCCGCAAGTGTGGGGGGGTAGCCGCAGTAGTGGGGGGGGGGTAGCCGCAGTAGTGGGGGGGGGTAGCCGCAGGAGTGGGGGGGTAGCCGCAGGAGTGGGGGGGGTAGCCGCAGGAGTAGTGGGGGGGGGGGTAGCCGCAGGAGTAGTGGGGGGGTGGTAGCCGCAGGAGTAGTGGGGGGGGTAGCCGCAGGAGTAGTGGGGGGGTAGCCACAGGAGTAGTGGGGGGGGTAGCCGCAGGAGTAGTGGGGGGGGTAGCCGGGTCACCGGAGGACGCGCTTACGATGCCTCCCTCCGGGTGAAGCAAGACACTGCAGCTGAAACACCCCAGCTGGAAGGTAAAACGAAAAGGCAAAATGACATGATGAAGGTTCTGAACACCAAAAGGGATCCCTTTTATATGATTATTTCTTTGCTTGAGCACTTCCAAATTTCATGGGGCGAGAACTCAGTTATGGGCCGCTGCTGATCCCGTTGCTCCTGCCGCCGACCGCGGAGCCCCCGCTTTGCTCCACGTGGGTAAAGGTACGTCTGCGTCTCCTGTTTCTGCTCGTGGGGATGCCCACAAGACCTCCGCCGCTCCCCCTGCGCCCAGCTTGCCGAGGAATCCCTCGCCGTCTTCCAGGCGTCTCAAGGTATGTGCTACCCCATTCCACAGCACCATTACTGCACATGGGAATAGCCACCGGTATCTAATCTGCTCGTCCCTCAGAATTTTTGTAATGGGGGCTAGGGATTTTCTTTTGGCCAGCGTGGCAGGGGACAGGTCTTGGAACACCTGGAATCTCACTTTATCAAACTCCATATGTTTAGTGTCCCGTGATATCTTGCATACCTCCTCTTTTGTGCGGTAAAGGTGAAATCTGATAACAATGTCTCTTGGGGGATCCCCTGCCTGAGGTCTTCCTCTCAGGGCGCGATGACATCTGTCTAACAGGAGCTCACGGTCCGTCTTGTCAGGGAAGAGTTGTTCTAGCCACTTGGTGGCAAAATCCTCTGGGTCGGTGACAGTCTCAGGGACCCCCCTTAGTCGGATATTACTTCTTCTGTCCCTGTTTTCAGAGTCCTCAATCTTTTCCTCTAGGAATCTGACCTGGTCCCTCAGCTTAGTTACTTGTTTCTGGGTTTGTGCCAGTGCAGTAACGGTCTCATCAGACTTAACCTCTAGGGAGTTTGTTCGCTCACCCATGGCATCCATATCTTTCCTGAGAGCCCAAAGTTCTGTTGTAAAAAATTGCTTCATTTCAGCGCAGAAAGCTTTCATATCCTTGCGCCTCATTACATCCATGTCGTCCGATGCAGCACTTGCATTTTCTCCCTCATGGTCTGTCATGGTGGGTTGTGCAGGGGATTCAGGCCTGTCTCCCTGTGCTGTCTCTCCTTTTTTGAAATAAGTAGAGACTGTCTGGGTTTTTCTTCGAACTGTTTTGTTAGAAGCCATCCTGGTATGTTTAGAGATTCTTTACTGCTGGTTGTGTTGCTGTTGTCACGATTTTGCTGTAGTTATTGATATAACTAGTGCCGGTGGGAATGGAGCTCAGGTACTAAGCAGCCATTCACCTCCCCGTCGTCACGTGACCTCCCCACTCTGTTTTTGAGCTATTGTTTCCACCTTTCTCTCTCTCTAATAGTAGGAAGAGCCTATTCGCTTCCCATTTACTGATTGACTGACAATGTCGGTAAATCAGAGGAACAATTAACTCGCACAATGGAGTTTGGTTGGTACCAGTTAATAGATAAAAGCATGAACATATAAAATAAAGGTTCAACCAGAACTGTAGGAGAAGGCTTCTCAAGTGCACATACATTTGGCAAGATGGGGATAAAATCACATATTTTATTTCATTTATTTATTTATTTCACACATTTCTGGCTTGGTATTGCTGTTGGTTTTTTTAATTTCAGTTTCTTATGTGGATGTCATTGTTTTTTTCCTGCTTAATGGTAATACAATGTTTGCGATTGGTGTTCGTTTTTAGTTCATGTTGTATTATGTTAGCTGAAGCATTTTATGGTTATTTCAGATATTGTTTGTATTTTAATGTTTAAATTAATTCATGGATGTTGTAGTAATTAATTGTTTGATTGGTTAGTGTTACTATTAATTTTGAGTTGGTTTAGTAATAATGTGGTTGGATTGGTTACTTTATAAAATAATTTGGAGTTGTTTTAGGGATTAATTGTTTTGATTGTTTAATGGTTTCATTAATTCATTGTTGATGTTGTTATTGCTTGTATTCATTGGATTAGATGGCTACTGTTTTTATTTAGTGACGTGTGGTTTTTTGGAGTTTAGTTATGTTTTATTATTGTGTGTCTTGTGTATTAATGTATTGTAATTAGTGTGCCCATTGAGTGCTATATGGGCTTATCATGCCCATATTATTATTATATGGGTTTGATGTACCACTACACTACTCAATGGGTACAGGGTGGGTATAGTCAGTCCGGGGTGGGTGCTTAGGCCTCATGGATGGGTGAAGGGGGTATTAGCCCTAAGGATGGGTGTCTAGACCTTGTGGTTGGGTAGCGGTTGGATTAACCCCTTTATTACCTTAGCGGTATCAACCGCTAAGGTAATGAACGGGTTAAGTTCCCCCCGCAACGCCCCTGCAAACAGCCACTAAGGGCCAACTTCTCCCTTCACCCACCCTCGCTAGCCACAGTAAGCCTGGCATGGGTGTTTAACCCCTTCATTGCCTTAGCGGTTAGCTGCTAAGGTAATGAAGTTGCTGTAAATGCATTTTTCCTGCATCAGATGCATGCCGGGGGGCTCCGGTGCTGGTATTAATGGCTATCAGCTCCGGAGACCCCCGGCATCAATCCGAGACAGGAAAAGGGCCTGATTTTTTCTAAGTCCCGAAACATCGCAGCTCATCGAGGCATCTCCCCACCAATTTACCTAAATTTTGAGGTGAATTGGATTTGGGAGAAGATCACCTTTTAGGGCTGGGATAGGCCGCGACTTCCGACTCGCGGGTACTAGAATCGCGCCAGTTTATGATCCTTCCGAAAATGGTCGATAAGCGGCTGATCGCCGCTCAATTGGCGAGTTTCTTTTGGTCATAAAATTTTGCTGCGATACAGGCCGTTATCGAGCACTTATCGAGGCTTACTGAATACGAGTAGCCATTTTGGCCGATAAGTGCTCGATAAGGGCCTTATCGACGCTTTCTGAAAGACCCTTAGTCTTGGTCCCAAATACCATTGTTACAGTCTTGTCAGTGTTTAAAAACAGTTTGTTTTGGGAAATCCAGTTTTCAAGTCTCAAAAAGTCAGACTGAAGTATGTGTTGAAGGTCGGAGAAGCTATGGCTGTGTGCATATAGGATTGTGTCAAATGCAGACATGTGTATTGAAGCTTCCTTACAAGCTGTGGGAAGATCATTGATCAATACTGAGAAGAGTAGGGGCCCCAGAACAGAGCCTTGCGGGACACCACAGGTGATATCCAGGGGTTGGAGTTAGAGACTGAGATGGACACATGTTGGATATACCTGATAGGTAGGACTGAAACCAGTATGCTTCCCTATTCCAGAGCTCTGGAGTTTGATAAGCAGGATAGCATGATCAACAGTATCAAAAGGCTTTGCAAAATCTAGGAATATTGCACCAGTGAGTTGTCCCCGTTCTATTCCACACTGCATTTCATTGCAAACTTTTAGCAGGGTAGTTACGGTGGAATGTTTGGGGCGAAAGCCAGATTGGAATTGGCTAGGGAAATTTGTTTTGGTATAGTAATCGTAGCATGTTAAGTTATCACTCCCTTGTGTTAGCTTTACATGACTTGCATACCACCAGTTTTACCAATCTCCCTTCTGACCCTGAAATATGGGGAGACAAAGTTCTAATTTACTAGAGTCCAAAGTGTCTGACTCTAACAACATGTTACGTATTCTTTTATAATGTAGTTGACTACTGTCTGTAAGCCACTTCATGAGTTGCCAGTAACGCAATGAGGGACATCTTCAAATGTCACTTCCATAGCGGAACATGTCACACCCTGAGTCTTATTCCAAATTCTTTAATGGCTTAAGGAAGTACAGTACTGTACAGTATGCCTATTTTAAAATAACTACAGTATGTCTGAGTTTGTTTGAGATATACTGTTCAATGGATTTTTTTCATAGTACCTGTAGTCTGAAAGAAAACTATTAAGGAATATTGTTTATTACTGACTTTTTAATAAAAGAAAGGGAAATTGTATGCTAGCCCAGTTTCTTGGCAAATTACTACACAGAACAGATGGTTTTTCATTATTTGCTATACAAAAATACAAGACTTGCAACAGTGTTTTTTGTATTGATGCTTATTCATCTGCAAGAGAGTAATTTTCAGGCTGCTTGTCCAGAACACATTTTAAATCTTTCTTTGCACTGGCAGAACATCTGCTAAAACTAGGATTGTCAATGTCAATATTTTATTGCTAGCAAGCTACAGGCTGTCTTAATGCCTTACCAGAGCCAAAGAAATTAGTGTAAAATAGGATTTTAGGACTTGAATCCAGGGTGCACTGTCTAAATATGTTCTCCACTTTGTATACAATCTAAAATCTTATTCAATACCCATTTGGTTGTTGATAACATATGGTCTTTACAATTATCTAAAAAAAAAAGCAATTTATTTTTGTAGCAGTTAAGATGTTGTAGATGTGCTAAGATATTTATTCAAGCAATGGCAAGAACATTGTACATAATAATGGACCGTGGTTTTATTGCTTCAGAGATTGGAAGCAAGCCGGAGTTAATTAATGCAAGTGTCATAGATCTGAAAGAAATGTTTTGTGGTAAATAATGGTCTACATAACGCTACCTCTGAAGCAAAGGAAGAGGGTCTAAGCAGGTAGTGTCTCACTGTTCTTCTAATCATAGAGGACAAGTAAAGCACATAACACTTTGTATCTACATGGATGTAGCCTTTGTAAGTCTTGTTTTCTGTGTCCTACCTTTGGGGTTCCACAGTTACAACATAAATGAATTTCTTATGACTTTGAGGCAACTGCTTTCCACTGCATGCACTACACTGTGTTGCCTAATCCATATAAGCACATTTCCTATTCACTTAAATTGAGCGAAGATATTATAAAATAGAAATATCATACTGACTGTGCAAATCTTTGCAGACACACACCTGGATATGCTTGCCCTAACTAGTTAATCTGAACAAACCGTCACTGTTAACTGCCCTCTAAAATAAAGGGGGTTAAAAAAAGATATTCAAATTTAACTTTTATTCAACAAATATTAACTAATGAAGTGATAATAACTAAAGAGTAATCCTATAAAAATAAACTTTAAAAAGCAGTCCTCAACCGGCAGTCTGTAACTAGAACCTTGAAAAATGTAGCAACCATTGTAACAATCCTTAGAAATAATAGTATACAACCTCATACAAGCAGCAATGATGGATAATATCCACATCAATTGCGTTTAGGTACTAGTTATGGTAATATACGATGTAGTAGCAATTATGTCAACTGAAGCAGGCTAACAGCTACAATTAAGCAGCATAAACCCTATTCCATTGATTGATAGATATAAGAGAGAGAGGTAAAGCTAGAGCATAGGGTAAGTATTAAGCCCGTCAAATCTTCTTCTCCACTTACCAATTAAAATACAGCCTACAATAAATTAATTTATGAGTGATTTCATTTTGGTTTACCATTTTTAAATAAATACATTCTAAACACAGTGAACAGAAGCTGAATGTATTTGAGAAGCAAATGTACTATATGAGAGGTGCTCTCCATGTGCCGCAGCACCAACACAGGGATGCCGACTACCTGTGTGAGTGCTTAGAAGAGGTGATGACAATGTGACATCTGCAACATGACCAACATGCATTTCACGTCATCAATATGCTTTTTCTGATGTAATTAGAACTCAGACCGGAGTAGTCTTATAAAGCTCTTGGCCGCCATGGTAACGAGTGCTTTTGGATAATAGCTATTCAATGTTCAAAAACTGCTGTTTGATCAAGTTTATTTCCTGACCAAACGAGTAAAGGGAAGTGAAGTTCTATTTATGAAGCTGGTCCTTGGAAATTTTAAATATAAAGTTAAAGACCACTGTAAAGTTATATTTTATATTATTACAGTATTCATCATTGTGAAAAATGTTGTGCCGATCTATACCGAACAACAAAATAAATGTGAACAGCAAATCTGGATATTGAGAAGTTCATATAGTGTGTGCAATACAGCCAAAAGTCAACCTACTCAATTGTGCATTACTATAATTGTGTGAGCGGCTGAGACATGCTTCAGGGAGGGAACAGGAAACTGGCCCAGGTAAGAGGGCTTAGGAAAGGGCAGTGCAGTCTTGTATTTTATATTATTACAGTATTCATTATTGTGAAACATAAAATAAACGTGTATATTTGTTTATATATCTATATATATACAAAAACTGAAGCTAGGTGCACACAAGAAAGGAACTACAGGTATACTCATACAAATAGTAGTAAATACTTATCAGAAATCAAGGTGCTAGCAGATAGACAGGGAACACCGGCCAGTCTGTGGGATATACAAAAAGATAGGGTAAAAGGGGATGATAGACAGCACTCTGATAGTGTTAAATTTATGTAATTGCAGGGTGCACGGAACAAAAGGGGACCCTTATTCCCCTGTATAGTACTAACAAATCTACGTAAGTACCAGCACTCACTGTCTAATAGCTAAATGATGAAAACAGTTGTAATGCAGAATAAACATTTAATAATAAAACAAACCAGAAATAAATAAAATGTGTTTGCAGAAACCAGTATCACAAATGGGCATGTCACAAAGGGAGGGGTGGGGCGGGGGGGGAAGAAAAGGGGGAAAAAACATGAAACACAAGGAATATACACAAAAAACGGACAACGGAAAGCATGCTAGGGGCGACGTTTCGAGGGACTACCTCTTCATCTGGCCCATTCCCCCTGGTCCAAAAGGTCCCAGAAGTACTTCCCTAAGCCTCCCTTCCCCAATAACTAGTCAAATCAGACACCCCTGAAAATAGATAGCAAACATACAGTATAGGCTAAATACAGCTAAACAGCTAATAACAGGGCAGCAAGAATCCACTAAAGTCAATGCCAGTAGTTCAAGGACCACAAGGAACTGTGGGCAATAATACAGTAAAGGCTGAACACAGTTTGCAAGAAAGCAGCTTGCAAAGAAGCACCAGGAATCCACAACAGTCAATGAAAGGTAAATGGGAATAGCAAATGAAGACAGTAATCAAACCCTCTGTGGCTCTGCTCCTTGCGCACAAGGAGCAGAGCCACAGAGGGTTTGATTACTGTCGTCATTTGCTATTCCCATTTACCTTTCATTGACTGTTGTGGACTTATGGTCCAGGTGCCAGTGGCTCACGGAATAGGCCAGATATTCCCTGCAGGCACAAGATAGGCCCCATGTCCCTTGTAAGGTTGTGGCTGTTATAGGGAAGGCCCCAGATAGGGACCCTTCCCTCATTATCTTTATAGTGAGATTGTTGATGCGCTGGTGAAAGGAGCCACATGGCGATTCCCGAATTTCACGAATACTGCAATGCCGTGAAAATACACATGGTGGCGCTTGCGAGCTGTTCTCTGTGAAGCTGTCCCCTATAATGAATTGTAATGCAGTATATATACTGTATATATATATATACTGTATAACAACAACCCCTATAAGCCCTAACATACAGTACTGTACACATACTGTACAGTACTGTATACTGTATGCATATACATAAATGATACTACTGTATGGGCGGCGGGGGCGTGATGTGTTTGCAGCAGAGAGAGATCCGCTGCTCTCTCTCTGCGCAAACATCGGCACAATAAAAATTATTTGAAATACATTTTTATTGATAGTGTAGATGTGCAGGGGGTCTCCGGAGCTGAATCGCGTTGGTTTTAGGTCTGGGGACCCCGTGCCCCCCGAGATACAGGCCCCTTTAGGGGGTGCCGGTATCCCTCTGCGTTTAAAGGCCCCGATCATGTGACCGCGGCCTGTAAACCAAGCAGAGCAGAGGGATACCGGCACCCCCTAAAGGGGCCTGTATCTCGGGGGGCACGGGGTCCCCAGACCTGAAACCTGTGCGCTTCTGCTCTGGAGACCCTCTGCACATGTACAGTATCAATAAAACAGATACAATATACAGTATAAATAAACACTCGTTCTTTACCTTAGCGTCTATGCGCTATGTTAAAGAAGCATCATTAGTGTATTTTAATAATATTGTACAGTGAGCAGGGGGTTCCCTGAGCCAGAAATTAATGCTCAGGGACCCCCCCTGCTCCTGATCAATATTATTAAAAATACGGAAAATGCTGCGTCATTACCATAGCGGATAGCCGCTAAGGCAATGAAGGGGTTAACCCACCGTGCCCGCTTTATTGTGTGTAGTGGGAATGGGTGAGGGGGGTATTTGGCCCTTGGTGTGAGTTTAGGACTTGCGGGAGGGGGGGGGGGGTTGCGGGTGCACTTAACCCCTTCACGACCGTAGCAGTTAATACCGCTACGGTCATGAAGGGTTTAAGCCCTCCCGCTACACCCCCCCCCCCCGCAAGCCCTCCCCAACCATCGTTTGAAATACATTTCCTAAAGGGGCCTGTATCTCGGGGGGCACGGGGTCCCCAGACCTAAAACCAACGCGATTCAGCTCCAGAGACCCCCTGCACATCTACACTATCAATAAAAATGTATTTCAAATGTATTTATTGTCATTTATTTATTTATTTATACAGTATTTATTTATTTATTTTTTGGCGGCTGCTGTGCTGTGTGTGTATTTTTTTATTGTGGGTAGCGGGAGGGTGGGTGAATGGGGTATTAGCCCCAACGATGGTTGGGGAGGGCTTGCGGGGGGGGGGGTGTAGCGGGAGGGCTTAACCCCTTCATGACCGTAGCGGTATTAACTTCTACGGTCGTGAAAGGGTTAAGTGCACCCGCAACCCCCCCCCCCCCCTCCCGCAAGTCCTAAACTCACACCAAGGGCCAAATACCCCCCTCACCCATCCCCACTACACACAATAAAGCGGGCACGGTGGGTTAACCCCTTCATTGCCTTAGCGGCTATCCGCTATGGTAATGACGCAGCATTTTCCGTATTTTTAATAATATTGATCAGGAGCAGGGGGGGTCCCTGAGCATTAATTTCTGGCTCAGGGAGCCCCCTGCTCACTGTACAATATTATTAAATCTCTCTCTCTGCTGCAAACACATCTCGCCCCCAGTATGTGCAGTAATTTACTGAACATGTACTGTAGAATAAATGCATAGTTTTATTTATTCGGGTTTATTACACAGTATACTGTTCGGCTGGAAAACATCAGCATACTGTACAGCACAATATTACTGTATCCATCGAAATCCCCCCATTAGCCATTTTCTTTTCTGAGGAAAAACAAAATGAAAAGTTTTAATGTACAGTAATGGTCAGCCCCCTAAACAAGTACCCAGCCTGCCCCACCAAAATAATACGGCAACAATACAGTACTCACCATATTGTATTACTGAATTTCCCATTCAGCTTGCGCCAGCGGGCCACTGCCACTGCCACTGCCAGTCCAGCTTTCATCATCACCCACGTCGATAGTTTGCAGAGGGACTAGCCCACCTGTAGTCAGCGGGAAATCGCTTAGGTACATGCAAGCTTCATCAAAACTGTCCGCGAAATCCATCTCAGGGTTGTCACCGACGGCGGGACCATCATGATAAGCTGATGCTGGTGCTGGTTCTGGTTCTGGCGCATTGCTTGGCAGGGACTGTCGCTTCTTATTTGGTTTTAACACGACCCTTCGCCTTTTGCCGCCTCCATGATCATAGATACGGGAAAAACCCTGTGACACACACCAATACCCTCCAACAAATTGGGGCTCAATACGGTGAAAACAGGGGTCACTACATAACCTTTTCCTTATTGCCCGCTTCCACAAATGAGGAGTTGGCGAAAATCTGTAAAAGTCATAGTTTTCGATAAAATACTGATAAATTTGAACAACTGTTGCCATCTTATCCTCTGTTGCATTAATAGCGGCCCATATCAAATAAGCATAACTTCTGTCAGGTTTTTGGAACACGGGCTGCATTTGAACACTCATGTCTCTGTAGAATAGTGTAAGCGAAAATGGTCTTTGTCTTTATTTAATACAGTACTGTATGTAAAGCCTAAATTGATACATTTTTTGCAACGTCTTCCTTCAGTCTCAAGGACAAGTTATAATAGCATACTGTACTGGGATAAAGTATCTTTTTTTAAACGAAACAACTTGCAAAGCCCACACATTACTTAAGTCATGAGTTTATGCCATCTGGTGGACAAGCGAAACATTGCAGCCTAGTAAATTCTTCTCATTATCATTTAACAGATCAGGCCCCCATCAGCCAGGCATGAACCGTGGCTGGGAAGGCAAACGCAACGCAGCATGCAAGAGGTGAGCAGCGGCGGATTCCAGGTATCTGCCAGGTACAAACCGGGCATTTGCTCGAATAAAGTGTGTCGGTGCAGTATATAGTGGAGGGATGTCTTGAGACAAAGACATACATCAAACCAGTAGATTGTAATAATTTCTTGGAGGCGGATAGGGGTCATCTAGATAATTGGCTGAATAATATCCCATTGGGACAGCTACAAAGACTCAAACGAAATTGCACACAGGAATGTGTTTTTCAAGATCAGGCAACCAATATGATGAAGAAGTTTAGAGAAAGAAAATATAAACCATCAATTGTAGACAGAGCTTATGAAAAAGTCCAGGGAATGGATAGATCCACCTTAATTACACATAAGGAGAATATTGAGATCGCAAATGAAGAAACACACACTGTATCAGTACCGTTTATTACCCAATTTAATATTTCTTCAGTACAAATAAGGAGAATAGTAAATAAGCATTGAGATATTTTACATAAAGATCCCATTCTCCAACAAATCTTACCCAAAAAGACAACAATAAGTTTCACAAAAGCTCCAAATTTAAAACAGAGATTAGCTCCTAGTTGTCTCAAACAAGAGATAGTAAGAATACAAAGTTTGACTCAGGGCTTCTTTAAGTGTTTGAGGTGTAAAGGATGTAAGCTCAGCAGTAATAAAATGAAAACATTTAGATCAGTTCAGTCTACGATTACACAAGAGGTTTATGAAATTAACAACTTCATTGATTGTAATTCCGATCATCTATGTATTGCAATGTCCTTGCAATGAACAATATGGGGGGAGAACTACTCGAAAGTTAAAACTTCGAATTGCAGAACATATTGTTAACATTGAAAAAGGCCTCACTCAGCATAGTGTATCTAAACATTTCAAAGATCACCATGCTCAGAACCCTAAAGGGTTAAAATTTATGGGAATAATAAAACTGTCATATAGTTAGAGAGGGGGTAATAAGGTAAATCACATTTCTAAACAAGAAATGTACTGGATTTACACCCTCAAGACTTTAACTCCAAATGGTCTAAATATTGATATAGACCGTGGCTCATTCCTTAGAGATTAACTTGCTGTGTGAACTTTTCATTAATGGGTCGTAAAATGTAGAATTACTGTGATGGAATGTTGGAGTTCTCTGTGCAATAAATACGTTTTTTGGCTTCCTTAACTATTAAACTTAGAGAATTGTCTGCCAATTGATGTCTATTGTATGATATAATTATCTCTATAATGTGCGAATCAGCTACTTTCTCATTCTCAATTTTCAGTCTTTCCATTGTAATTTGGTGTTACGTGCCTAGAAGACAGTTTCAAGTCTATGATCTAATTACACTTTCTATTGTACGAATCAGTTACTTTCTCAATCTCCCTCTCCAGCCTCCTTATTGTAATTTGGTGCCATGTATATGTTCCTATGATATGGTTCTAAATCTATGATCTAGTTATATTCCCTATTGTATGAATCATTTACTTTCACAGGTGTATAAGGATGGTTTTCATGTATTAAGTATTTTCAATATACAAATATTGAATGCTGTCGACCTTAGCATTATGTATCCCTTTCCAAATTCTTAGTAGGTTGTGTAATTCTATTGGTACGATTATATATTCCCTGATAAAATATTACAACACTACAGGTAATATTTAAATATTGCACTTATTGCTATATTCACAAGACTATTGTCTGAAAACCTCATATGGTCCAACCACTAGAACAATTTAGGGTCTAAAACTAAACCAAAAAAGTTTTATTTTATCATTTACATATACTAGTAGGTTTAAAATATTAAAAATAATCCCCACGGAGGAGGTAGGGAGAGAAACGGCCTCTGATTACCTATAATAGAGCTTATGGCCAGATACTTCTTTCCTCCTGCGATCCTTAGGTCACAAAATTACCACAACAATAATATAATGAGAGTACTATTGTGCTCTTAGTGCAGATACTTGTATTATTTTGGCTAATGTTAGCAGTTTTGCCCCAGACCCACCACCCAGAAGATCATCACAGCGGGTAATGTGAACTACTGAGATTCAAATTCAATATATACTCCCCGTGTAAGGAACTGTGTCTAAAGGTTATAGTCAGTCTTTTTAAAGGCTTGCATTTACATTGAGACATTATCTCCATATACAGCTCAGCATCAGTGATCCTCTCTCAATGACTGCATAAATTACATGTTTTATTATGTTTGCATACCGATTGTTTGGTTACAAAAGTGAGAGAGTGAGAGAGTGAGAGAGTGAGAGAGTGAGAGAGTGAGAGAGTGAGAGAGTGAGAGTGTGAGAGAGTGAGAGAGTGAGAGAGTGAGAGAGTGAGAGATCAACCCTAGCAAGAGAAGACAAAGGACAGCACTCAAGGATAATTGGCAACAAAAAAACCTGTATTCAGATGGTACAGCACAAACAAGACCAACGTTTTTGTCCTTGTAGGACTTTCCTCAGGGTTGTGCTAGAGTACACTGGCCAGTGGATACCTTATATACCTAAACCCCCACCCAGTGAAAGCAATCAAGATAGCTAATTAGTCCCATGGTCAATCTCATCGTGATCAGCTGTGTGGAAGGAAGCAACAAACAGTGCACATGCTCTTGTTGCTGGTGGCAACTTGGAGTGCCGTTGGGTCGCATCCTGTGTTGCCTTGACAACGCGCTGCATAAACCACGGCACCATAGTACTTAAGAGAATACTTCACAGCGTCAATTGGAGCACATACGCAGCCAGGCCAGTCAAAGTAGAGAGCAAGAAGGCGTCCCACATTGCCAGGGGTCGCGATGTTCTCCTTGCAAAACACAGCTGTTGGCAAAAATAGACAATGATCTGACAGCAGTATGAGAACGTCTTTAGCAATATTATAGCGCTCATGTGGACAGCAATGGGATGAATATCCATGGGTAATCTAAAAAACAGAAAAGTGGGGAATAAACGTGATTGAGGTGAATACAATTGATGTAAACAATCAACACTATTAACATGCACCATCATTTTGATGGTGACATATGGCATCTTTAGTCAATTCATTTGCTTGTTGGCCCCTTTTTGTTTACATGCTATCTTTCACCTACTAGCCCGTGATAATATGCAATTCTTGCTTTTATTTCCTTTCCCCTCACTCACGTTTGTTCCCCACTTTTCTGTTTTTTAGATTACCCATCCCATTGCTGTCCACATTTGCAGGGAGGAGGGGTTTGGGTCTTTAGAGCACTGGGACTCCTTTTCTGAGAGGTGCCATCTATATTCTAGGGACGGATTGCACCTCAATGAAGAGGGATCTTCTATGCTAGGGGGGAGAATGCTAAAAAGGTTGGAGGAGATTTTAAACTAGGATGGAGGGGGGAGGGGAATGAAACAGATAATGAACTAAATGGAATAGATGAGGATACAAGGTGGTATGGAGGTAGAATGGGGGCAAGTGCAAGTTTGACAAGCAATGAGAAACCATAGTAAATACAGATAATACTAGAGAAAAGGAAACCTTGTGTGCAAGCACTCTATCACAACTGAATGTATAATGCTATTATTAAAATACTTAATTAATAACCAATGAATAAAAAAAGGGGGTTTAAAATAAAATATGTATCAAACATCACGTGACTGTGTCATTTGTAACATAACTATGAGTAGTTAGGGTGATTGTACATATGGAGATCCTTGATAGATATTCAGGATCTTGTGCTATACATATAGCTGCCTACAGATATAGGAATGGGGCCATAGTGGGACCACTATGTAGATAAAGTCTCGTCCCAATATAGATGTGTCAGAGCGTATAGTTTTAAACGCGCTGTAATAGTAGACTTAGTATGGTATATATGTTAATAATACTGGGCATTGGATGCAGAGATAGATCTGATGTGTGTAGCTACCTGTATTAAATGGTTAATAATGAACTGGAAGGTAACCTCGGTCAAACTGCTTGGCGAAATGTAACGCTGTGAGGGTAACACTAGAGGGGAACACTCAATAGAGTAACGCCCCTTATGCCGTTTTAGCCAAAATGGATGACAGAGTATGCACAGTAAAATAACTAATGTTCAGTAGACACCCTCAATAGGGGCGTTACTCTATTGAGTGTTCCCCTCTAGTGTTACCCTCACAGCGTGACATCTCGCCAAGCAGTATGACCGAGGTTACCTTCCAGTTCATTATTAACCATTTAATACAGGTAGCTACACACATCAGATCTATCTCCGCATCCAATGCCCAGTATTATTAACATATATACCATACTAAGGGCTCTATGCAGTAAGCGCCGAAAAGGTGCAATCGCCAAGGGTTGCCGATAGGCCTTATTTTGGCGATTTGCCCTCGCAGTATTCAGTAAGGGCCGAATCCATGCCGATCCCTGCCGAATCACTGCGAAAGCAAATCTGCCGATGAGCCTGTGCCGAAACAGCCTGGCTCCCGATAACCTGCTGATAGGCCGTTTCTGCCGATAAGTGTTTGCAGCAGAGAGAGACCAGCCGCTCTCTCAGTGCAAACATCGGCAAAATAAAAATTAATTATAAACAACTTTGAATCCTAGTGTACATGTGCAGGGGGTCTCCGGAGCTGAACCGCATTGGTTTCAGGTCCGGCGTTCCCCTGCTTCCCGAGATACAGGCCCCTTTATGAGGTGCCGGTATCACTCTGCATTTAAAGGTCCCGATCACGTGACCGCGGAATGTAAACAAAGCAGAGGGATACCGGCACCCCATAAAGGGGCCTGTATCTCGGGAAGCAGGGGGTCCCCGGACCTAAAACCAAAGCGGTTCAGCTCTGGAGACCCTCTGCACATCTACACTATCAGTAAAACACACATATCAATAAACACTCGTTCCTTACCTTTGCGGCTATGTGTTACGGTAACGAAGCAGCATGAATTTATTTTTAATAATAGTGCACTGTGAGCAGGGGGTCCCCTGAGCTGAACCACATTGCTTTGTGGACCAGGGACCCCCTGTTTCCCGAGTTACAGGCCCCGGTATGTGTCATCGGGTGGCAGTGTCGCCGCCATCTTTATAGCGTCCCATTCGCGCTGTGTCCGCTATAAATATGGCGGTGACACTGTAACCGATGCCCCAAACCGTGGCCTGTAACTCGGGAAGCAGGGGGTCTCTGAGCCACAAATCAATGCGGTTCAGCTCATGGGACCCCCTGCTTCCGCACAATATTAATAAAATACATAAATGCTGCTTCATTACCATAGCGTATTGCCGCTAAGGCAATAAAGGGGTTAAGGCAGAATAGCATGTTTATTGGGGACATTTGCCCCCAATAAACATTGCAATAAACAACATACACCCCCTGTGTATTTAAAATACATAAACAACAAAAAATACATTAAATACATATAGCACTCACCCATTTCCCGCTGTCACGATGAAGGCCATCCTCATTTTCATCCTGCCTATTCCCCCTCCGCTGCTGCAAAACAGACACAAGAATGAAAACATCCAATGTAATGTCCCCTAACCCCTTAATCACCATAGCGGTTATTAACCGCTACAGTCATTAAGGGGTTAACCCACCTTCACTCACCACTCGGGAGGCCTACATACCCTCCCCCACTAGCCACCCTCACCCACTACCCACAAGGGTGGCCTACCCACATACCCTTGGGGCCAATACCCCCTGCCCCACCCCCAGTACCCACAATAAGAACAATACACTGCCCCACATTAAACATCATTCTATTTATTAAATACATTACCCACCCCCTGTGCCCCCCATAAATACATGATTTATCCTTTTACATACAGGGTTCATAACCCAGCCCCACGCGAGTCCCCGGCAGGCTGGCGGGGCACTTGACAGACCTACAGGGTACCAGCAGCTTGTTTCAAACAGGTTCTGGAGGCCTGTTGGTGGGTCCCGCCAAGCGCCATGGCCCCCAGGTGGTCTCCTTGTGTCACCGTGGGCCACAATTGGGTCCCCACGGTACGCCCACGGATGTCTGGGAGCCCCGGGTCAGACCCAAAGGTGTCTGCGGGGCCTCGGGTGGTTCCCACGGGGGTCTGGGGAACTCACGAGTGCTCACTATGGGTCCGCGGTGCCTCCACGGATGTGGGACCACCGCTTCATCCCCGCACCTATGGGTCCGCGGTTCCCCCACAGATGTGAGGCCACCGCTTCATCCCCGCAGGTGTCACCCGTGGAAACAGCAGCCTGATACCCGTGAGATACCTGAGGAGACCGCAGGTGGTCTCCAGAGGTCTCATGCAGAATCCCAGATAGGGATAATAGATTATTTGCCCATTATTAAAAACATTAACTAGCATATTAAAATAAATAAAGTACTACTGACCTCATCAATAAGAAGCCCCCGTCGCCAGCAAAATCATTGTCTTTTGTTGCCCACCAAATACATAGCCAATACAAAGCCAATACATTGCAATTACATTAAGATACCAATTAACCCCTTAAACACCTTAACAGATAATAACCGCAGAGATAATTAAGGGGTTAAGCCACACTGGCACGATACCCACCCTTCACCCATTCATTTGTACAGTGGCTTCATCATGCAACTATATATGAAAATACAGAGAGAGAGAGAGAGAGATATATATATATACACACACGATCAACCAATATACAAATAAATGTAGAAGGGTTATCAAAAACTTGCTGCACTACAAATAATACTTCTCCATACAGACACACTACAATAAAATCAATTTCTTTTAATAATCCAATCTGATCTTCCAATCAAAATCCTCAAATGCCAATCAAAAACCTCAAATGACAATCAAAACATTGCATTTACATTGTATACTGCACCGACACACTTTATTCGAGCAAATGCCCAGTTTGTACCTGGCAGATACCTGGAATCCGCCGCTGCTCACCTCTTGCATGCTTCGTTGCGTTTGCCTTCCCAGCCACGGTTCATGCCTGGCTGACGGGGGCCTGATCTGTTAAATGATAATGATCAGGATTTACTAGGCTGCAATGCTTTGCTTGTCCACCAGATGGCATAAACTCATGACTTGTAAAGCGCCGAATCAGTAATGTGTGGGCTTGCAGTTGTTTCGTTTAAAAAAAGATACTGTACCACAGTATGCTATTGTAACTTGGCCTTGAGACTGAAGGAAGACGTTGCAAAATTTTTATCAATTTAGGCTTTACATACTGTATTAAATAAAGACAAAGACCATTTTCGCTTACACTATTCTCCAGAGACATGAGTGTTCAAATGCAGCCCGTGTTCCAAAAACCTGACAGAAGTTATGCTTATTTGATATGGGCCGCTATTAATGCAACAGAGGATAAGATGTAAGCTCCTCGGGGCAGGGACTCCTCTTCCGAAATGTTACTTTTATGTCTAAAGCACTTATTCCCATGATCTGTTATTTATATTATCTGTTATTTATTTGATTACCACATGTATTACTACTGTGAAGCGCTATGTACACTAATGGCGCTATAAAAATAAAGACATACAATACAATACAATAGTTTTTCAAATTTATCAGTATTTTATCGAAAACTATGACTTTTACAAATTTTCGCCAACTCCTCATTTGTGGAAGCGTGCAATAAGGAAAAGGTTATGTAGTGACCCCTGTTTTCACCGTATTGAGCCCCAATTTGTTGGAGGGTATTGGTGTTTGTCACAGGGTTTTTCCCATATCTATGATCATGGAGGCGGCAAAAGGCGAAGGGTCGTGTTAAAACCAACTAAGAAGCGACAGTCCCTGCCAAGCAATGCGCCAGAACCAGAACCAGCACCAGCACCAGCTTCTAATGATGATCCCGCCGTCAGTGACAACCCTGAGACAGAGTCGGATTTCGCTGCCAGTTTTGATGAAGCTTGCATGTACCTAAGCGATTTCCCGCCTCACCTGCTGACTACAGGTGGGCTAGTCCCGCTGCAAACTATCGACGTGGGTGATGATGAAAGCTGGACTGGCAGTGGCCCGGCGCCGGCTGAATGGGAAATTCAGTAATACAGTATGGTGAGTACTGTATTGTTGCCATATTATTTTGGTGGGGCAGGCTGGGTACTTCTTTAGGGGGCTGACCATTACTGTACATTAAAACTTTTCATTTTGTTTTTCCTCAGAAAAGAAAACGGCTAATGGGGGGATTTCGATGGATAATATTGTGCTGTACAGTATGCTGATGTTTTCCGGCCGAATAGTATACTGTGTAATAAACCCGAATAAATAAAACTATGCATTTATTCTACAGTACATGTTCAGTAAATTACTGCACATACTGGGGGCGAGATGTGTTTGCAGCAGAGAGAGAGATTTAATAATATTGTACAGTGAGCAGGGGGTTCCCTGAGCCAGAAATTAATGCTCAGGGACCCCCCCTGCTCCTGCTCAATATTATTAAAAATACAGAAAATGCTGCGTCATTAACATAGCGGATAGCCGCTAAGGCAATGAAGGGTTTAACCCACCGTGCCCGCTTTATTGTGTGTAGTGGGGATGGGTGAGGGGGGTATTTGGCCCTTGGTGTGAGTTTAGGACTTGCGGGAGGGGGGGGGGTTGCGGGTGCACTTAACCCCTTCACGACCGTAGCAGTTAATACCGCTACGGTCATGAAGGGGTTAAGCCCTCCCACTACCCCCCCCCCCCGCAAGCCCTCCCCAACCATCATTGGGGCTAATACCCCATTCACCCACCCTCCCGCTACCCACAATAAAAAAATACACACACACACAGCAGCCGCCAAAAAATAAATAAATAAATCTAAATAAATAAATAAATAAATGACAATAAATACATTTGAAATACATTTTTATTGATAGTGTAGATGTGCAGGGGGTCTCCGGAGCTGAATCGCGTTGGTTTTAGGTCTGGGGACCCCGTGCCCCCCGAGATACAGGCTACTTTAGGGGGTGCCGGTATCCCTCTGCGTTTAAAGGCCCCGATCACGTGATCGCGGCCTGTAAACCAAGCAGAGCAGAGGGATACCGGCACCCCCTAAAGGGGCCTGTATCTCGGGGGGCACGGGGTCCCCAGACCTGAAACCTGTGCGCTTCTGCTCTGGAGACCCTCTGCACATGTACAGTATCAATAAAACACATACAATATACAGTATAAATAAACACTCGTTCTTTACCTTAGCGGCTATGCGCTATGGTAAAGAAGCATCATTTCTGTATTTTAATAATATTGTACAGTGAGCATGGGGTTCCCTGAGCCAGAAATTAATGCTCAGGGACCCCCCCTGCTCCTGCTCAATATTATTAAAAATACAGAAATTGCTGCGTCATTAACATAGCGGATAGCCGCTAAGGCAATGAAGGGGTTAACCCACCGTGCTCACTTTATTATGTGTAGTGGGGATGGGATGGGTGAGGGGGGTATTTGGCCCTTGGTGTGAGTTTAGGACTTGCGGGAGGGGGGGGGGGGTTGCGGGTGCACTTAACCCCTGGCGACCGTAGCAGTTAATACCGCTACGGTCATGAAGGGGTTAAGCCCTCCCGCTACCACCCCCCCCCCCCGCAAGCCCTCCCCAACCATCGTTGGGGCTAATACCCCATTCACCCACCCTCCCGCTACCCACAATAAAAAAATACACACACACACAGCAGCCGCCAAAAAATAAATAAATAAATCTAAATAAATAAATGACAATAAATACATTTGAAATACATTTTTATTGATAGTGTAGATGTGCAGGGGGTCTCCGGAGCTGAATCGCATTGGTTTTAGGTCTGGGGACCCCGTGCCCCCCGAGATACAGGCCCCTTTAGGGGGTGCCGGTATCCCTCTGCGTTTAAAGGCCCCAATCACGTGATCGCGGCCTGTAAACCAAGCAGAGCAGAGGGATACCGGCACCCCCTAAAGGGGCCTGTATCTCGGGGGGCACGGGGTCCCCAGACCTGAAACCTGTGCGCTTCTGCTCTGGAGACCCTCTGCACATGTACAGTATCAATAAAACACATACAATATACAGTATAAATAAACACTCGTTCTTTACCTTAGCGGCTATGCGCTATGGTAAAGAAGCATCATTTCTGTATTTTAATAATATTGTACAGTGAGGAGGGGGTTCCCTGAGCCAGAAATTAATGCTCAGGGACCCCCCCTGCTCCTGCTCAATATTATTAAAAATACAGAAAATGCTGCGTCATTAACATAGCGGATAGCCGCTAAGGCAATGAAGGGGTTAACTCACCGTGCCCGCTTTATTGTGTGTAGTGGGGATGGGTGAGGGGGGTATTTGGCCCTTGGTGTGAGTTTAGGACTTGCGGGAGGGGGGGGGGGGTTGCGGGTGCACTTAACCCCTTCCCGACCGTAGCAGTTAATACCGCTACGGTCATGAAGGGGTTAAGCCCTCCCGCTACACCCCCCCCCCCCGCAAGCCCTCCCCAACCATCGTTGGGGCTAATACCCCATTCACCCACCCTCCCGCTACCCACAATAAAAAAATACACACACACACAGCAGCCGCCAAAAAATAAATAAATAAATCTAAATAAATAAATAAATAAATGACAATAAATACATTTGAAATACATTTTTATTGATAGTGTAGATGTGCATAGCTGCTAAGGCAATGAAGGGCATAATAAACAATTAATACATTCAATACATATTTTTCATTTCTGTGTTAAAACTCCCTGCCTTCTCTCTAATATATGTAAAACCCCCTCCCCCTATTCTCGCTTTTAAAACTCCCTGCCTTCTCTCTAATCTATGTAAAACCCCCTCCCCCTATTCTCGCTTTTAAAACTCCCTGCCTTCTCTCTAATCTATGTAAAACCCCCTCCCCCTATCCCCCTATTGTGTGTGTGCGTTAAGCTTCCCTGCAATCTATGTAAAAAAACCTCCCCCTATTGTGTGTGTGTGTTAAATCTGCCTGGCCTGTGTTTCTGAGTGCTGAGTGCTCTGCGTTAAAGGCCCCGATCACGTTATCGCGGCCTGTAAACCAAGCAGAGCAGAGGGATACCGGCACCCCCTAAAGGGGCCTGTATCTCGGGGGGCAGGGGGTCCCCAGACCTAAAACCTGTGCGCTTCAGCTCCGGAGACCCCCTGCACATCTACACTATCAATAAAAATGTATTTCAAATGTATTTATTGTTATTTATTTATTTATTTATTTAGATTTATTTATTAATTGTGCTGCTGCTGCAAGTCCTAAACTCACACCAAGGGCCAAACACCCCCCTCACCCCCAATAAAAAAAATTCACGCACAGCAGCCCCACAATTAATAAATAAATCTAAATAAATAAATAAGTACATGAAGAGAAATAAATATATACTGTACAGTATATACTGTATATATACTGGATATATATATACAGTACAGTATACAGTATATATAATAACAATCCCTATACAGTACATATACAGTATATACTGTGTACAGTATATATATACTGTATACATATATATATATATATATATATATATATATATATATATATATATATATAGTATATATATATATATATATTATACAGTATACAGTATACAGTATATACACACAGTTGATGAACCAATATACAAATACAGTACAGTACATGTAGAATGGTTATCAAAATCATACTGTCCTACAAATAACGCTTCTCTATACAGTACAGACAATAATAATAATAATCCATTTAATAATACTAACTGATTTTACAATATAAAACATAACATTCCAATCCACACAGTACATTGCATTTACATTGTATACTGTAAATGATGCATAGCATAAAATCTATGCACCATATACTGTACATTCTGCAAATGAATGTTAACAATATAATTGCAAGCTACTCTACCAGTCAATACAAACACTTCCAAACAAACACTTTAACCAATCAAGTAAACAAAAGTCAATATATACTGTACAGTAAGTACCAACCAGAAAACACAATTTAAAACCAAAGCTAACCCTTACAATACCAAGGATTACATCTATCTAATTGTAAAAAAACCTTATACATTATACACAGCATTGTTTAAAGCCCCCTCCCCCCTAATGTTTCTGTTAAGCAGATTACACTGAAGGGAGAGACATATAAAGGCCTAAAGCCCCTTCCCCCCTAATGTTTCTGTTAAACAGATTACAATGAAGGGAGAGAGATATAAAGGCCTAAAGCCCCTTCCCCCCCAATGTGTCTGTTAAACAGATTACACTGAAGGGAGAGAGATATAAAGGCCTAAAGCCTTCCTTACCAGTAAATCTCCCTCCCTGCATTGATGTCGTGCAGTGTACAGTATGTAAATGTGGGGAGGGGGGGGACGACCCAATTTGCATACTGTGAGGTCTAACCACCCTCACCCCCTACCCACATACTGTACCGTTACCCCCCCCCCCCATCCTGGCCATGGCCCCTCACGCACAGCAGCTCCACAATTAATAAATAAATCTAAATAAATAAATAAATACATGAAGAGAAATAAATATATACTGTACTGTAAGTGCCCGCTTTATTGTTTGTAGCGGGGGTGGGTGACGGGGTTTATAAATGTGAGTTTATAAATAAAATAAAGAATATTATTTCTAGGGGCCCTAGAACAGAAGTTCCCACGCCAATTTCGCGCTCATTGCTCTTTTTTTACAATGTTGCTGGTCTTGCAGCTTTGCAGTCTGCAAGCAAAAAGCAGTTTGTAGTACTGAGTGTGAGATAAATTATTTATCAGTGTTGATCAAAGAGAGTTGATCAGAAGGATTCCCCTTATATACAGCACTCTATTGTCATTCATACAGTACAGTATAGTAAAGGGTAGACAACAAATGGTCTTGCAGTATATTACTACAAATCTGTCAGGTTGACCAGAATCACTGCGGATATCGGAAAATAATACAATTTTATTAATTATACATAGAATTAATAAAATTGTATTATTTTCCGATATCCGCAGTGATTCTGGTCAACCTGACAGATTTGTAGTAATACAGTATACTGCAAGACCATGTGTTGTCTACCCTTTACTACTACAGTATACAGTACTGTATGAATGACAATAGAGTGCTGTATACTTTATAAGGGGAATCCTTCTGATCAACTCTCTTTGATCAACACTGATAAATATCATATTTATACCCCTTTAGCACCTGTCGTTCCATCCTATGCACCCATTTACAATGGTGATTGCGGTCGTATTCACGTACTTTATGTGAGATAAATTAACCAGTTCTTTTAATGCTGAAGTCGCCACAAAAAACTTTTATTTACAAATACAGTACAATACAATGGTGAAACATTTCAAGTTAACAGCAATTCAAAACCTCAACACACAATAATACATACTGTACAGTACTGTATGATTATTTATTTATAATACAGTATACAGCTCTGTACTGTATATGCAGTATACAGTATACTGTACTATATTTGGGACTTGTCTTTGGGGGTTTATTCATGCAATTATTAGGGTGACCTGCCGTTGGAAATACTGACACAGTACAATCCTAGCTACACCACCCACCCCCTCCCTTAGAGTTTTTAATCCCTCCCTGGCCAAGCATCAATCGTCTGGCTAATCCAATCCAAGCCATTGTTTTGTTAATCTGGCCCTGGGCTGGCTATGGTAACAATATTCAGCAGGAGGCCAGCCAGAGTATCATCCCACCATCCACCTCCCTTAGAGGGAGGCCTGCCTGCTTTGGAAAAATCCCCTCTCGAATTGGAAATGTAAATCTGATGTGCATCCGTTTGCTTACAGTAACTGTTCTGTTCAGAACAGCCACTGCTTCTAAATTACTGAAAATATACAGGATAAATATACAGTAATGTGAAATAATCCGTTCTGTGGGTCTGAGAGGGTTGAAAGTCACCAGGTCCTCATACAGTACAGTACATTCTCGAATACCTTTAGAATAAAAATACAGTATATATAAATATACAGTATAAATATTGCACAGTATAATGTTAAATAACCCATCCTGTTCTTTTTCCCTTCATACTGTAACAGTATCCTCATTGTGTCTGCGGTACAGTAGTTCATTGAGAGAGGAGAGATTTTGTGTACATCATTACTGCTGTTTATATACTGTACATTTGACTGCACAAGCAGATTTGACGGAACACAAGGCCCCCCCTCCCCCTTGGGCACCCTTTTTCCTGGAACGACAAGAAAACAAAAACTTTGTTCAGTTACTGTACTGTACTATACTGCACCGACACACTTTATTCGAGCAAATACCCAGTATGTACCTGGCAGATACCTGGAATGCGCCGCTCCTCACCTCTGACAAGCCCCGTTGCGTTTGCCTTCCCAGCCTGGGTTCATGCCTGGCTGACGGGCGGCTGATCTGTTAAATGATAATGATTAGGATTTAATAGGCTGCAATGCTTCGCGTGTCTACCAGATGGCATAAATTCATGAATTGTAATGCAGTATATATATATATACTGTGCAGTATTGCAGCCAGCAGGAATAAAATGCTTCAATCCCTGCCTGGAAAATAACCCAATGCACTCGGGCAGAAAACAGTCACAAACCTCAATACACCCGGGTATACCCGAATTCGTGGGACTAGCCGAGCTCGAATAAAGTGTGTCGCCAGTGTATGTGCGTACTGTATTATGGTAGAACTACTGTACAGTAGGTGGCTTGTGCAGCTTTCTCTGGAAAGAAAAAATGGAGCAGTTAGTAGGCAGTTACTGTAGTACTGTCAAACTAGTCTACTGTACTGTATACTGGAACTACTGTATACTCTGACTATTGGGAAAGAAAAAATCTGTGCCATACTTACCTGTATCATACTGTACTTACTGTACAATACTACAGCACTGTACTACTTTCCTGATGCTTGCCCATTGCGCGCGATGACAATGGGCAACACAGTGGCAATATGGTCTATATATTTATTGCATCGTTCCACGGTGAGTACATCGTTCCAAAAACTCATTATGGCTTTATACAACTCGTCCTTCTTGGAGGGTATCGCCACTTTACGGATGTGGTCCTTCAGCTGATGCCAGACCATTTCGATCGGATTGAAGTCTGGCGATCTGTGATTGGAAAGAAAGGACAATTAGTTTAAGAGATACAGTACACAGTAAAAACAGTGGGGAACATAAATGGGACACGGTCTACTGCACTTACTCCGCTGGCGTCTTCACCCAGTTGATGCCGCGCTCAAGGATATGCGCCGTCGACGCGGTGTGCTTGGGATCATTGTCCTGGTAAAAGCGATGACCATTGGGAAAGTCTCGTGTAATGTATCGCACTATCACGGGCACAATGTTGTCTTGGAAGAAATCTTTATTCATGATTCCTATAGCAAGAAAAGAAAAGGGCTCAATAGTACAGTACAGTGCATACGGTAAGGCAACACTAGTCAAGTACAGTGCATTAGGCGGCATTATATTTGAGAAATTGTACCTTCAAAGACGAAAATGCATCCTGGTCCACGCCTAGAGATGGCACCCCACACATGCAGCTTCACAGGGTGTTTTGGCCGCGGCTTCAAAGTTATGCGGCCTTTTTTGTGGAACGCAAATCTTGCAAATCTCTCCAGCGACACAGTAGACTCATCAGTGAAGATGCAATCCTGGAAAGTCTCCCCGCTGTCGATCCATGCTTGGGCCTGTAGCACTCTTTTGATTTTGTTTGCGTCCCGTATCATGGGGTAAGCTCTGTAATGACAATGAATAAAAAATGTTAGCGTCACAGCGCAGTACAGTTTGCAAAACAACACTTTTACTTTACAGTACCTCCTGTACTGTCCAGTACTAACCTCACACGTCCATATTTCCATCCAATTCTGCGTCTCATCTTCTTTATGCTGCTCTTGGATACAGTCAGATTGTGGTTTTCCTGTAGAGTGTTTTTAACCCTTAATGCGCTCCTCTCATCATTCTCCTCACTTATTCTGTCCACCAGAAGAGTAGTCTCCCTACAATGCAAAGAAATTATATTGTGTTATTAATATGCAGCAATATAAAATGTATACTGTATACTGTACATGTAATGTTGTAATATACAGTAAATATAAATATACAAAAAATGTATACTGCTGTACTATAAATATAAATAGACAAAATATACAGTATACAGTACTGTTGTAATATAAATATACTATATAAATATGCTGTTGTTATATCATAATAAATACACATCATATACTGTATATTCCGTTGTAAGGTGAATTGCAATATACCAAAAGTGTATACTGCTGCACAAAAAATATAAATTGACCACACATACAGTACACTACAGTATATACTGTTGTAATATAAATATACTATATAAATACGGTATACTGTAGATGTACACTACAATTTTCTATATTGTTTTTGGTTAAGTTTTATAAATACAGTATACTTACGCATTTGTTACCTTTGGTGCCTTTTTCCGGTCTCTGTTTTTTCCTTGTGCATGATAGCACACGGTGCTTGATGGCACAACGAGGCCAGAAGCAGTTAACCAGCGCTGGATATCTGCAATTCGTTTTCCGCTCGTGTACATATCCTTCATTCTCATGCTGAGATCCTTTGAAATCTTCTTAACAGGCATTGCTGCGAGTACTGTAGAAAGAAATACAAACACAAGAATGTGTATTCGATGTTTAGTCGATGTGTATTCAATGTGCAGTGAATCCACAAAATGGATGGTGTATTTATATGTTAATGACTCACATTACAGACCACCCACTTTCAACACCTGTACCTGGCCGCCATGCATAAAAGGTTGTACACGTTGCATAGCCCACCACTTGCTGATCTTTATCTGAGCCATTGTCCAGATACTGCATTGTGCCTCCCGCTTACATGGAGCAGCCCCGGTTCTATGGACGAAAGAACCATCTCACCTCTGCTGTGCCTGCCACACTGAAAAAGAGAAAGGCAGTTACCGTTTCCAAGCCAAAGGCAAAGCGACAGGCTAAGGCCAACAAAGAAAACCTTCTGCTGACCCCAAAGGCTAAGGGTTTTAAAACACGTCAGCCTTATTATGTGAAGAAGAAATACGGTACTGTGCTCGGTATGCAAGACGAATGGCAGCCAACTCACCGAATCCGCAGACCACTTGCTCCCATAAGCTTCGACGACTCTGCTGTAGCTGTCCCGGAAATCTTCAGCCCGGCTTCTCCACCCCCATCTTCTCCGGTTCCATCTGAAGATGCTGCTGCCTCTGAAATCCACGGGTCACTGTCTCCTTTGCTCTTAGACGACTCTGCTTCTCTCCCGGAAATCCAGCGGTCACCTTCTCCATCCCTCTTCGATGACGCTGCAGCTTCTCCTGTACCGGGCATCCCCAGGTCACCTCTTCCACTCTCCATCGATGCCGCTTCTCTCCAGAGAACCCCCATCTCATCCTCCGTTGCACCCATCCCCCCAGATCTCCAGATGCCATGCACAAGCAGCTCGTTAGACCGGATCCTGAATGGGCTAAGTGTGGATCTCCCCGGGAATTCTATTGTGCTGGCAAAGCTAGATCTGCTTCTGGAGTCGGTGCTACATATGGAGCAACGGATGCTACAAATGGAGCAACGGCTGGATCAACGGATGCTACATATGGAGCAACGGATGGATCAACGGATGGACAAGATAGAGGCTGACATAGTGGGCATACATTATTTGCTCAGTGTTAATGCCCCTGTTTCCCCGACGCTGGAGCGGGGGGGTGACATGGATGTGATGCATGGTACCTTCGACCCCCTTCCATCACCAAGCACACCCCCTCCACCAGAAGATGCAGTGTACTATGCTATTGAGGAGGACATGACAACCCCGTCAAGACCACGCCAGGAGACAACCCGGCGACCACTACCGGAGGAAAGCTTCCTCCCAGACACCCTACCATTGCCCATCGCCTCAAGTACACCCGCTCCCAAAAGACCTCCTACACCCGCTCGCATACAAACAGTGCCCGACATCTCCCTGTGCGATCTGCCACCGGCGCTGAGGGAGAAGTATAGGGTGAGTAGTGCTGGTATACCACACAAGTATGCCTTGATCATATTTAAACACCATGTTCCCTACACATTGTACTGCGAGTGGGTGTTCAAAGTAAATTACGATGGGAATCGCCATAAAAAGGCCATTCCTTCTAATTTAAGGAAAAAGATTCTGGAAGAAATGCAGCGCTATTACCCTGTTACAGATCCTGTAATGAGAGGCGTTAGAGACTGCATTAATGGCGTTTTGCGCCATGCAAGGCATCGGCCATGGATGGAAAATGGGGAGGACTTTCAGTGAAACCATACTGTAATATTGTGCTGTACTGTACAGTACATGTTTTACCCTATAGTACCTGTGTACTTAAACAAAGGATACTGTATGTTGTTGTGTGTTGCACGGTTTTTGTACTGTATTTGTAAATAAAAGTTTTTGGTGGAGACTTCAGCAATAAAAGAACTGGTTAATTTATCTCACACTCAGTACTACTGTACAAACTGCTTTTTGCTGCCAGACTGCAAACCCGCAAGACCAGCAACATTGTAACAAAAGAGCAATGAGCGCGCAATTGGCGTGGGAACTTCTGTTCTAAGGCCCCTAGAAATAATATTCTTTTTTTTATTTATAAACTCACATTTATAAACCCCGTCACCCACCCCCGCTACACACAATAAAAAATAATCACACACAGCATCCCCGCAATAAATAAATAAATAAATACAAATAAATTATTTGAAATACATTTTTATTTATAGTGTAGATGTGCAGGGGGTCTCGGGAGCTGAACCGCACTGGTTTCAGGTCGGGGGACCTTCTGCCCCCCGAGATACAGGCCCCTTTAGGGGGTGCCGGTATCCCTCTGCGTTTCAAGCCCCGATCACGTGACCGCGGCCTGGTAAACCAAGCAGAGCAGAGGGATACCGGCACCTCCTAAAGGGGCCTGTATCTCGGGGGGCACGGGGTCCCCAAACCTGAAACCTGTGCGCTTCTGCTCTGGAGACCCTCTGCACATCTACACTGTGAATAAAATACACACATCATTAAAGAATCATTCTTTAGCTTAGCGGCTATGCGCTATGGTAAAGAAGCAGCATTTCTGTATTTTTAATAATATTGTACAGTGAGCAGGGGGTTCCCTGAGACAGAAATCTAATCTCAGGGGACCCCCTGCTCCTGCACAATATTATTAAAAGTTCAGAAATGATGCTTCATTAGCATAGCGTATAGCCGCTAAGGTAATGAAGGGGTTAAGGCATAATAACCAATAAATACATTCAATACACTACCCACTACCCATGGCAACCTCCGCTGCTGCTGCTGTACAGTAAAACAGAGAAAAAAATTAACACTTTCAAAGTAATGTCCCCTAACCCCTTAATCACCATAGCGGTTATTAACCGCTACAGTCATGAAGGGGTTAACCCACCCTCACCCACCACTCGGGACGCCTACTGTACATACCCTCCCACTCTAACCCCCCACCCCGTGAGGCCTAACCACCCTCAACCCTCACCCACTAACTACCCACAAGGGAGGCCTACCCACATACGCCCCCCACCCCCCACCCCCAGTCCCCGCAATCAAAACAATGCACAGCCCCACAAAAACGTCAATGAAAACCTGTCACGTGGTACGGTAGCCAATCAGAGCGTGGGAACTTTATCCTTATTGACGTCACATCCTTTCTCCCCCAAGCCCCTGACACATGGTATACCAGAGCCAATCAGAGTAGGGATAAAGTTCCCACGCTCTGATTGGCTCTAGTACCATGTGTGCACGGCCATGTGCCTTTTCATGACGTCATCTTAAAGGCAATTGAAGCAAAGCCATTCTGATTGGCTGTGCTTTCATTCCCTTTAAGTGACGTCATCATTTTTTTTTTATCGGCCAAAACACATGGTTTTCACGGCCCAATCAGGACCGTGGGAACCATGACAAAAAATGTGACGTCATAGGCCTTTAAAAGCCTATGTCGTCTCATTTTGAAGCCAGACGCCGCGGAGGAAGGACCTCCGGAGAAGAAAAAAGACAAGGGCGTGGCCGATGATGGAAAGAAGACCACGCCCTGCCCCGCCCGGAAGGAGATAGAAGAAAGAAGAATACAGATGAAGATGGATTACAAGTAGAAGACCCGTGGATTGGTTTGGATTTTTAGATTAATGTTTATTATTTTGAATGGTTTATTATTCTATGGGTTCCTGATCGTGGATTGGTTCGTGAGTAAGCTGCGCAACGGGAGTTGGTGGGGGCAAGTAATGGTAAGTGAACTACAGTAAAGAAATGTATTTTATTTAACTTGTTAATTTTTTCAAAAGGTTTTTAACATGTGTATTTTTTTTTTGTGGTATATCATTTCTCGCCACTGTATGTATGTATGTATGTATACTGTATACAGTATGTCTAGAGAGATATATACATACAGTACAGTACAGGGTAAGAAATGATGTTGTTTTAAAAGCTGGATTAGATGTGTTTTAAATTATTTTGTGTACAGTATGCTGCTACTGTATGCTTTATTGTGAGTTTAAAGAATTTTACAATTAGATACTGTAGATGTATTCCTTGGTATTGTATTGTATGTTTGAGGAAGGTCAGGGATAGGCTTGGTTTGTAAAGGTTGTATTTTTGTCAGTACTTATATTTTTTCAAAGGCTTAATTGTTCTGCTCTAGGCGTGAATCTGTTAATGGTTTCATTGTTCGTGATTGAGTGTGAATTGTTTAGGGATGTAAATAATGATTGCTAATTGATTTTTGTTTACGTTTGATTAATTTGCAGAATGTATATGGTGCATAGATTTTATGCATATTGGAATGTGAGTTTTTTCATTGGTTTGTGATCATATACAGTAGATTGTGAGATCAGTTAGGATTTTTAAAGGAAATTGATTTTAATGTAGTGTCTGTATGGAGAAGTGTTTGGTTGTAGGGCAGTATGCTTTTGATAACCCTTCTACATTTATTTGTACTGTATATTGGTTTATCATGGGTGTGTACAGGTATATAAGGTATATAACGTGTGTGTATATATATATATATATATATATATATATATATATATATATATATATATATATATATATAAACACAGAAGAAAAAGGAACCTCTAAAGTAGCACTCAGACAATAATTTGCAAAAATAAAAAGGGTACTTTAATTAAATCCAAAAGATAACAGAAATACAAACAACTGACTGATGAGCCTGCCTGTCTAAAAAATAAATTTGGTGGACACAGAAAATTAATCAAAAACACAGTATAATAAACCCAGAAAAAATAAAACTAAAAAATCAATGCCCTAAGAAAAACCTTGCTCACTGAGGGAAAGGATTGTTTCCCGCAGTGCAGCAGTCCAGAGAGCTGTGTGCTGTGGGGCTTTCTTTACAAGAGACTTACCCACACTACCCCCAAACGGAGGATGCTGCAAAGGGACAGATAAGACGCTTCCTGATCCTCTGCATGCTGAGATCCATCCGAGGGTGCTGCACAGTGTCATCTTCTGGTGTGGTAAACCAATATACCAACTGCTTGTTGATTCTTACTTGATGTACGCAGATATATTTACTTTTAACCATAAAGTCACTATTTTAACCGTATTACACTATGTGCGTTGTGCGCCTTGTCTTTTTGTTTTTTGTCTAGTTCCTGGGGTGTCGAGCCACCCCCAAGAAAGGCTGCAGACTCACGATTAATACAAGATCCACTTTTAAGGTCCACAATATTGTTTGTTTTAGTCACGGTGCACTGTTCACTGGTTATTTACTGTTTACTGGTTATTAGCTGCGCACTGTTATTTTTTTCCTATTAATGCATACAGTATACAGTACTGTATGTGTACAGTGCTGTATGTTAGGGCTTATAGGGGTTGTTGTTATACAGTATATATATATATATATATATATATACTGTACAGTATATACTGTATACTGCATTACAATTCATTATAGGGGACGGCTTCACAGAGAACAGCTCGCAAGCGCCACCATGTGTATTTTCACGGCATTGCAGTATTTCAGCAAGCCGGAATAAAAAGCTTAAATCCCTGCCGGAAAAGAACGCAATGCACTCTGGCAGAAAACGATCAGAAACCTGAATACACCCGAGTATGGGGCCTATGCAGAGAGCAGCGCTATTTCGAAACTCGCCATTTTTTGGAGAAAATCGCGCAGAAAGCAGCAGAAAATGGCGAGTTCCGAAAAACGCGCCAATTTTTCTTTTCTATTTGTAAAACTCGCCTCGCGGCTGGCGAGAACCTCAATCTCGCCAGTTTTAAAAATATCCGTATGCAGAGAGGCGCGAACGGCATGTAGCGGCTGTTCGCGCCAATAAAATGGCGCGATTGTCTCCTTTTTGCCTCGCCAGAAAAAACTGGCAAGAAGCTGCCGCTCGCGGCCATTGCAAAGGGAAAAAAAAGGCGCGAATTTGTTTTTACACGTTTCTGAAGCGCGCATCTCGCCAATTTAAACTCGCCACACGCATCCATGTTAAACATAGCAGAATTCGCACTTTTCTGCATATGGAGAATAAAACTCTCCAAAAAAGCTACTTTTTAATAAATTCGCCAATTTTAAAATTCGCTGCTCTCTGCATAGGCCCATATACCCGAATTCGCGGGACTAGCCGAGCTCGAATAAAGTGTGTCGCCAGTGTATATGATGCATATAATCTATGCACCATATACATTCTGCAAATGAATGTTAACAATAACATATTCAAAACAAAATACTAATACATCCAAACAAGTATACTATTTAAACCAATCCAGTAAACATAAATCAATTAGCATTCATTAATTACATCCCTAAAGCATTTACATTCCATCCCTAACAATTAAACAATTAAGTAATTCAAGCGTTGAACAGAACAAGTTATCCTGTGAAAAAATATAAGTCACAACAAGAATACAATTTACAAAAGCAAGCCTCACCCTGACCTAAAGTACACCATACAATAGCAACAATTACATCTATCTATTTTAAAATACATTATACACACGTTTATGCATAGCAGCATAGCCAAATTAATTTAAAACACAGCAAATCAAGCTTTTAAAACAACATAATTTCTTACCCTGTATGTATATATCGATCTAGACATCCATACATATGTCCTTGTCCTGTTCAACGCTTGAATTACTTAATTGTTTAATTGTTAGGGATGGAATGTAAATGCTTTAGGGATGTAATTAATGAATGCTAATTGATTTATGTTTACTGGATTGGTTTAAATAGTATACTTGTTTGGATGTATTAGTATTTTGTTTTGAATATGTTATTATTAACATTCATTTGCAGAATGCATATGGTGCATAGATTGTATGCATCATATATACAATGTAAATGCAATGTTTTGATTGTCATTTGAGGTTTTTGATTGGCATTTGAGGATTTTGATTGGAAGATCAGATTGGATTATTAAAGGTAATGGATTTTATTGTAGTGTGTCTGTATGGAGAAGTGTTATTTGTAGTACAGCATGTTTTTGATAGCTCTTCTACATTTATTTGTACATTGGTTCATCATGTGTGAGTATATATATATTGCGGTTATTATCCGATTAGGTGTTTAAGGGGTTAATTGATATCTTAATGTAATTGCAATGTATTGGCTTTGTATTGGCTATGTATTTGGTGGGAAACGAAAGACAAGGATGTTGCTGGCGACGGGGGCTTCTTATTGATGAGGTCAGTAGTACTTTATTTATTTTAATATGCTAGTTAATGTGTTTAATAATGGGCAAATAATCTATTATCCCTATCTGGATAATAGTTATGTTGCACATTATTGTACTGTAGGTGTTGGGGGGGGGGATGTATGTATTGAATGTATAGGCCAGGTTTATTTTTTTTACATTCAGGGTTTGTTCCTTGGTTCTGCGTGAGACCTCTGGAGACCACCTGCGGTCTACTCGGGTATCTCACGGGTATCAGGCTGGTGTTTCCACGGGTGACACCTGCGGGGATGAAGCGGTGGCCTCACATCTGTGGGGGCACCGTGGACCCGTAGTCTGCGGGGATGAAGCGGTGGTCCCACATCCGTGAGGGCACCACGGACCCATTGGTACGGGGATGAAGCAATGGTCCCACATCCGTGGGGGCACCGCGGACCCATACTGAGCACTCGTGAGTTCCCCAGACCCTCGTGGGAACCACCCGAGGCCCCGCAGACACCTGTGGGTCTGACCCGGGGCTCCCAGACATCCGCGGGCCTACCGTGGGGACCCAATTGTGGCCCACAGTGACCCAACGAGACCACCTGGGGGCCATGGAGCTTGGCGGGACCCACCAACAGGCCTCCAGAACCTATTTGAAATGAGCTGCTGGTACCCTGTAGGTCTGCCAGGTGCCCCGCCAGCACGCCGGGGACTCGAGTGGGGCTTGGTTATGAACCCTGTATGTAAAAGGATAAATCATGTATTTATGGGGGGGCATAGGGGGTGGGTAATATATTTAATAAATAGAATAATGTTTATTGTGGGGCAGTGTATTGTTTTTATTGTGGGTACTGGGGGTGGAGGGAGGGGGTATTGGCCCCAATGGTATGTGGGTAGGCCTCCCTTGTGGGTAGTGGGTGAGGGTGATTAGGCCTCACGGGGTGGGGGGTTAGTGGGGGAGGGTATATAGGCCTCCCGAGTGGTGGGTGAGGGTGGGTTAACCCCTTAATGTCTGCAGCAGTTAATACAGGCCGCGGGACAGGCCGCGGGGCAGGAGATGGGAGCGGGGATGTCCCTCCTGTCCCCGCTTCACCCTGTCACCGCGGGACAGGCCGCGGGGCAGGAGATGGGAGCGGGGATGTCCCTCCTGTCCCCGCTTCCCCCTGTCACCGCGGGACAGGCCGTGGGGCAGGAGATGGGAGCGGGGATGTCCCTCAGGTCGCCGCTTACCTCAGATCCCTCCACGTGCCTGGTGCTCCCGCTGCCTGCATGGAGGTGGTAGCGGGGGGTTTCTTCTCCCCACCGCTGTCCCCGGTGCTCCCGCTGCCTGCGCGGGAGGAGGGGGGGAGCGGGTGGTGGTGCTGGTCGCGGCCTTTCCTCTGCTCCGACCCCACCCCCCGTCTGTGTAGAGTGAGAGAGTGTGTGTGTGTATGTATAAATGGGAGAGAAAGTGTGTGTGTGTATATGGGTGTGTGTATGTGGGTGTGAGTGTGTGTAAGTGTCTGTGAGTGTGTGTAAGTGTCTGAGTGTGTGTGTAAGTGTGTGTAAGTGTGTGTGAGTGTCTGTGAGTGTCTAAGTGTGTGTGAGTGTGTGTGAGTGTCTGTGAGTGTGTGTGAGTGTGCGTGAGTGTGAGTGAGTGTGCGTAAGTGTGTGTAAGTGTGCGTAAGTGTGTGTGGGTGTGTGTGAGTGTGTGTGAGTGTCTGTGAGTGTGTGAGTGTGTGTAAGTGTGTGTAAGTGTGCGTGAGTGTGCGTAAGTGTGTGTAAGTGTGTGTGAGTGTGTGTGAGTGTCTGTAAGTGTGTGTGAGTGTCTGTGAGTGTGTGTGAGTGTGTGTGAGTGTGTGTGAGTGTGTGTAAGTGTGTGTGAGTGTCTGTGAGTGTCTGTAAGTGTGTGTGAGTGTGTGTGAGTGTGCGTGAGTGTGCGTAAGTGTGCGTGAGTGTGTGTGAGTATGTGTGAGTGTGTGTAAGTGTCTGAGTGTGTGTAAGTAAGTGTAAGAGCCGGAGAAGGAGGTGAGCGGGAGGTGGGAGGTTTGACAGGGAGGGGGGGCGTGGCTTGAGCGGAGGGACCCGCTACTCTCCCCCCCTCCCTCCACGGACTGCAGGAGGGAGCTGCTACTCTCCCCCCCCTCCCTCCACGGACTCGGGCTGGAGCACTCATACATACACACATACACACATACACACACACACACACACACACACACAGGCACTCACGCACTCATACACACACACGCGCGCACACACATGCAGGCACTCACACACACACACACAGACAGGCACTCGCACTCACACACACAGACCGCTAACCCCCCCCGCCGCAGTACAGGGCCCGCCGTAGCCGCAGCGCAGGGCCCCGCCACCCCCCCACCCCCCCACAGCACAATGACTTCCCACCCCCTTAACTTTGTCAAACAAAAGTCACAAGACGTTGTACAGGCAAAATACATCTGTTAAAGTGCAGTTGTCTGTTTATTTCTATATAATAATTGTGTGCAGTGTGCAGTGTGCGTGCAGTGTGTGTGCAGTGTGTCAGTGTGTCAGTGTGTGCAGTGTGAGCAATGAGGAGTGTGTGTGCAGTGTACAGTGTGTGTGCAGTGTGTCAGTGTGTGCAGTGTGAGCAATGAGCAGTGTGTGTGCAGTGTGCAGTGTGTCAGTGTGTGCAGTGTGAGCAATGAGCAGTGTGTTTTTTTTTAAAACGGGAGCCACGGGAAAACCGCGTTATAACCGAATCGCGGTATAATGAGGCGCGTTATAACGGGGTTTAGCTGTATATACATATATATATATACATATATATATACATATATATATATATATATATATATATATATATATATATATATATATATATAAATAAATAAAGCAGAAAATAGCCGTGTTAGTCCAGTTGCGATAGTACAGAATAAATGAGTTCTTCAGTATTCGGTGATACCTTTTTTATTGGACTAACATATGACATAAATTGTTAGTCCAATAAAAAAGGTATCACCGAATACTGAAGAACTCATTTATTATATATATATATATATATATATATATATTTTTTTTTAAATTTATTTATATTTATTCATTTATTTATGTTGATATATTTATTTATTTATTTAGTGTGGGGCTGGTGTGTGTGATTATTTTTTATTGTGGGTAGCGGGTATGGGTGAAGGGGGTATTAGCCACAAAGGTGGTTGTTTAGGGCTTGCGGGTGGGTAGCGGAGGGCTTAACCCTTCATGACTGTAGTGGTATTAATTGCTATGGTCGTGAAGGGGTTAAGTGCACCCCCCGCAAGCCCTAAATAAACAACAAGAGCCAAATACCCCCTTCACCCACCCCCGCTACCCACAATAAAGCTGGCACGGTGGGTTAACCCCTTCATTGCCTTAGCGGTTAGCCGCTAAGGTAATGAAGTGGGCTGTACATGCATTTTTCCTGCCTCGGATGCATGCCGGGGGGCTCCGGTGCTGGTATCAGCTCCAGAGACCCCCGGCATCAATCACAGACAGGAAAAAGGCCTGATTTTTTTCTAAGTGTCGCCCTTGCCGATGCTTCTCCTCCACCAAATTGCCAAGTTTAGTTGGCGGGCTGGATTGCCGAAAAACTCTCCATTCTGGAGTACCGATCAGCAGCGAACAGCTGATCGGGGCTACCTGAATTCAGCCGAGTTCAAAAAGTACCGATAAGTGGCTTATCAGCACCCGGCTGACGATAAGTTTTTATCGGCAACAAAAATTGCCGATTTTTCCCACTTATCGGCGCTTACTGAATCGGGATGGCAAATTTGGTGAAAAAATGGCGATAAACGGCTTATCGGCGCTTACTGCATGAGGCCCTAAGTCTACTATTACAGCGCGTCTAAAACTATATGCTCTGACACATCTATATTGGGACGAGACTTTATCTACATAGTGGTCCCACTATGGCCCCATTCCTATATCTGTAGGCAGCTATATGTATAGCACAAGATCCTGAATATCTATCAAGGAACTCCATATGTACAATCAACCTAACTACTCATAGTTATGTTACAAATGACACAGTCACGTGATGTTTGATACATATTTTATTTTAAACCACCTTTTTTATTCATTGGTTATTAATAAAGTATTTTAATAATATCATTATATATTCAGTTGTGATAGAGTGCTTGCACACTAGGTTTCTTTTTCTCTAGTATACATATATGTCCCTACCTAGTTAGCACCTCACTGTGGTTTACTACTCAGCTGTGCGGGTGTTCTCTTTATGTGTAGCTAAATACAGATAATACTAGAAAACTTCTAAAGATTAAACAATGTGGGCGCAGAAAGGAAGGAGCAGATAAAAAACTGAAAAAAGGCTGAAATGCATGCTTGCTAATGCAAGAAGCCTGACAGATAAAATGGGGGAGCTTGAATTACAGTAATAGCTGCAAGGGAGCAGTATGATATCATAGGCATTACTGAAACATGGTGGGATGAAACTCATGACTGGACAGTTAATTTAGAGGGTTATTCTCTTTTTCGGAAGGATCGAACAAATAGAAGGGGAGGTGGAGTATGTTTATATGTTAAACCGGATCTAAAACCTATTATAAGGGATGATGTCTATGAAGGGAATGATGAAAATGTAAAGACTTTGTGGATAGAAATTAGCAGTGGAGGTAAAAGTATAAAGAAAATGTTTGTGGGAATATGCTATAAATCACCAAATATCTGTGAGATTGAGGAAGCTAAAATATTTTTGCAAATGGAGAAGGCATCAAAACTGGGTCATGTTTGCATAATGGGGGATTTTAATTATCCAGACATAGACTGGGGCAATGATATTAGCGTTACAACAAAAAGGGAACAGGTTTTTGGGGGTGCTTAAAGACAATTATATGACCCAAATTATTGAGGAACCAAACAGGAGAGGGGCAGTTCAGGATTTGGTCATATCAAACAATGTAGAAGTAATAACAAATATTCAAGTCCTGGAACATTTGGGTAACAGTGATCCTAACATGGTCTCATTTGAAATAAATTATCAAAAAACAGATTACTTGGGTTCAACAAAGACCTTCAACTTTGAAAAGGCAGATTTGAATAAACTGAGGTCTAATCTAGTAGTAATACAATGGGATGATGTTTTTGCAGGGAAAAATGTAGAAGATAAATGGGCAGTCTTTAAAACATTGTTAGAAAAGCACACTTATTAGTGTATACCCTTGGGTAACAAGTATAAAAGAAATAAGTCAAAACCAATGTGGCTAAATAAACAGGTAGGGGAGGAAATGGACAAGAAGAGGAAGGCGTTTAGATTCTTTAAGTCAGAAGGGACAGAGACATCGTATCAGAATTATAAGGAATGTAACAAAAATTGCAAAAGGGCAATCAAATTAGCAAAAATGGATAATGAAAAAAGGATTGCAATATAAAGTAAGGTCAACCCTAAAAAATTCTTTAAGTACCTCAATAACAAAAAATGAGAAAAGAAAATATAGGACCCTTTCAGTGTGAGATGGGTAGGCAGATAATTGGAGATAAGGAAATAGCTTAGGTATTAAAACAATTATTTGCCTCTGTGTTTACCAGGGAAGAATCAAGTTCAATAGTAGTGCCGCAGGAGGAAGCCACAACCTCCATATAAATGAACAATTGGTTAACTGAGGAAGAAGTTCATAAGCTACTTGAAAAAATTAAAGTTAATAAGGCACCTGGCCCCGATGGCATACCCCGATGGCATACATCCAAGAGTTCTCAAGGAGTTAAGCTTAGAAATAGCAAAACCATTATATTTAATATTCAAGGACTCCATTTCCACAGGCTCAGTACCACAAGATTGGCGTAAAGCAGATGTGGTGCCTATATTTAAAAAGGGAGCTAGATCATAACCGGGAAATTACAGACCTGTAAGCCTGACATCAATAGTAGGGAAACTACTTAAAGGTTTAATACGGGATAATATTCAGGAATATCTAATGGAAAATAAAATTATTAGTAATAGTCAGCATGGATTTATGAAGGATAGATCTTGCCAAACTAACCTTATTTGTTTCTTTGAGGCGGTAAGTAGGATTCTAGACCAGGGTAATGCCGTTGATGTGGTCTCCTTAGATTTTGCAAAGGCTTTTGATACGGTTTCACACAAGAGGTTGGTGTACAAAATAAAGAAAGTTGGACTCAGTAATAATATATCCACCTGGATTGAAAACTGGTTAAAGGACAGACAACAGAGGGTTGTCAGAAATGGAACTTTTTCAGGTTGGGCTAAAGTCGTGAGTGGAGTACCTCAGGGATCGTTACTGGGACCCCTGCTTTTTAACTTGTTTATTAATGACCCTGAGGTTGGGATCGAGAGCAAAGTCTCCATCTTTGCTGATGATACTAAATTGTGTAAGGTAATAGAATCAGAGCAGGATGTAATTTCTCTTCAGAAGGACTTGGAGAGACTGGAAACGTGGGCAGGTAAATGGCAGATTAGGTTTAATACAGATAAATGTAAGGTTATGCATTTGGGATGCAAGAATAAAAAGGCGACTAACAAATTAAATGGAGATATATTGGGGGAATCCTTGATGGAGAAGGATTTAGGAGTGCTTGTAGACAGCAGGCTTAGCAATAGTGCCCAATGTCATGCAGTAGCTGCAAAGGCAAACAAGATCTTATTTTGCATCAAACGGGCAATGGATGGAAAGGAAGTAAACATAATTATGCCCCTTTACAAAGCATTAGTAAGACCACACCTTGAAAATGGAGTACAATTTTGGGCACCAATCCTAAGAAAAGACATTATGGAACTAGAGAGAGTGCAGAGAAGAGCCACCAAATTAATAAAGGGGAAGGACATTCTAACTTATGAGGAGAGGCTAGCTAAATTAGATTTATTTACATTAGTAAAGAGGCGTCTAAGAGGGGATATGATAACTTTATACAAATATATTCAGGGACAATACAAGGAGCTTTCAAAAGAACTATTCATCCCACGGGCAGTACAAAGGACTCAGGCCATCCCTTAAGGTTGGAGGAAAGGAAATTTCACCAACAACAAAGGAAAGGGTTCTTTACAGTAAGGGCAGTTAAAATGTGGAATTCATTACCCAGGGAGACTGTGATGGCAGATACAATAGATTTGTTCAAAAAAAGGTTGGACATCTTTTTAGATATAGGGAAAGGATATAGGGAAAGGTATACAGGGATATACCAAATAAGTATACATGGAAAGGATGTTGATCAAGGAATTAATCCGATTGCCAATAATTGGAGCCAGGAAGGAATTAATTTTTCCCCTTAATGGGGTTTTTTGTTTGCCTTCCTCTGGATCAATAAGTATAGATATAGGATAAAGTACCTGTTGTCTAAATTTAGCATAGGTTGAACTTGATGGACGGAAGTGTTTTTAAAACCTCATCTACTATGTAACTATGTAACTATATAACATGAGCGCTATGATATTGCTAAAGATGTTCTCAAACTGCTGTCAGATCATTGTCTATTTTTGCCAACAGCTGTGTTTGGCAAGGAGAACATTGCATCGCCTGGCAATGTGGACGCCTTCTTGCTCTCTGCTTTGACTGGCCTGGCTGCGTATGCGCTCCAATTGATGCTGTGAAGTATTCACTTAATCACTATGGTGCCGTGGTTTACGCAGCGCGTTGTCAAGGCAACACAGGATGCGACCCAACGGCACTCCAAGTGGCCACCAGCAGCAAGAGCATGTGCACTCTTTGTTGCTTCCTTACACACAGCTGATCACATGACAGCTGTTATGCGACTCCTGACACGATGGGATTGATCATGGGATTAATTAGCTATCCTGATTGCTTTCACTGGATGGGGTTTAAGTATATAAGGTATCCACTGGCCAGTGTACTCTAGCTTACCCTGAGGAAGGTCCTACAAGGACCGAAACGTTTGTCTTGTTTGTGCTGTACCATCTGAATACAGTTTTTTTAGTTGCCATTTATCCTTGAGTGCTGTCCTTTGTCTTCTCTTGCTAGGGTTGACTGCTTTCTCTGTTTATTTCTACAGGACAGGCACCATACCATTTCACTTTTATGGGAGTGCAAACTGCCCCCCTGTTCTAATAAATAAATATATATATATTATACTATATATATATACTATATATATTAGTGTCAAAAGGAGTGCTACTAAGTGTGGCCAAATGTATACAACAAAAGACAGAAATGATCAATGCTACATCAAAATGATTAAAATATTTAGTACAGTACTTCAATGCTGATATTCTCATGAATAAGGGTTATTTAGTTAAACCCTTTGGCCAAAGTGTTATAAGCTTTCAAGCAACACCAAGGCATGACCAAATTTGCAGGTTCTTACACTACTTGGTTAAAATTCTCATTTACCTTTTTTGGAGGAATAATGACCACATTGGGTCTGTCCAAACACAGGAACATGAAAAAGACCTGCTAACTTAGAAAGTGGGGAGGGGCTAGCTTAAACCATGGGAGAATGAGGTAGTATATACTTCCTTCCCTTAAAGATTACATCACTTCAGCAATAAACAAACTCAATGGCAGCCATCACATTGTTACCAACTAATCGGATTGGTGTATATATAATTTAAGTAACACCGAGAGTGAGATAGCGAGATAAAACCTGCAAATTGTTTGCGAGTTGCAGCTTCGGTCTGATTATCGAAGCCACAATAGCTTGTTATCTCAAAAAAGCATTTTTTGAGGTCCTGCTCAGTTTGTCTAAATAGGAGAGTACCAATCAGGGTGAAGAACTTCACGAGTTAGCAAACTATCAAAGCTTTGTGAATAGCTACACATGCCAACTCATTTGAGAAGTGCTCAAAATGATCTGTAATTTAGTTATCAAATTTTAGTAAATAGGCCCCCATGTAGTAGCCAAATGTGTCCGATAACGTTTGTGCTGTATTGTACATGCATGGGATATGGTGCTTTCTCCATGCCCAACAAGACCGGTTTGCAATTATGCTTATATTATATTTTGAGCCATACAAGACGAGACATTTAAGAGTGCAACTCTATCTGATATTTATAAGTATGTTGTTAAGAAGTACCCATTCTATGACAAAAACCCCAAACCAAAAAGTTTTGACACATCTTAAGCATTCATGATTGCTTTATTAGAAAACCAAGCCCTGGAAAGAGGGAAGGGTTCTGGAAACTGTACGCATCATGGATGGGTATGTTTGAAGATGGCAACGCTTGAAGGAGAAAGAGATTGAATAATAGACCTTGCTTAACTGATCACTCCAATCTGCCTCACATCGAGTACCTGCCTACACCTAAGTACCAGTCACCACCTGAGTACCTTCCCCACAAGGGTACCTGCTCCAACCTGAATACATGCTCCAATACCATTGTCAGCTGAAATGTCATGTGTGACCTATTATTCCCTTCCATTCTTCATTTTTGGCCGACATTGATGTTTAGGAGGCTAAGTTGCCAAGAATGCCATTATAACAGGTAACCATTTTGTTAATCAGGATGACATTTTCCTCCTCTTTACATTTTATGTTCCATTCTCAGTTGTAGGAGACTGGACATTAGTCTCCTGTGGGCCTTAATGCTTCCCCCTATCTTCTTGCCTCCTCATCCCATGTCACTCTGCGGTATCCCTCTCTAATCTCTCTTGTGGCATCCCCTGCGTGTCCTTTTTCTCTGTATCCTTCTCTCTGATTGGTGCTTGAATAAAAATCTGTCACATCAGTTGAGATATCACTATCCTTGGATAACGTTTCTTGCGTCTTACAGTTAGTCCATGACTTGTGTAGAATCTCCTCTCAAACCAGGTGTAGACTTGGATTTTTTTGGTAATCTACTGCATCTCATTTCAATTTTAGTATTTTTTTATATCTTCTGTATCGTTGCTGTGATTGTTAATAATTTTGTCTATTTCGTCTTTAATTTCCATTATTATTGTAAAACTAATTTTTGCGAGGTCCGCCTCTAAACCCTATATTGTGTGTTCACAAGTGATTAATTCCTGCTTTATTGTCTCTATCATTAGTAAAATTAAATCTAACAAACATTTATTCAAAATGTTGTCCCATTTCTGTCCGAAATCTTTGTTTTCTTTACATAGGTTAGGTTTAAACCGTACCCTTAAACCTCTTGGTATCTCCTGATACTCTGCGATGTACTGTACTGCAGTACATTTCAATCCCTGTGTCCCTCCAGGTCTCTTTCTAATGACCTCTGAAGATTGAGATGGTGTTCTCGCACTAAATAATCCCTGAATCCTTTTACTGCATTTGTGATATGTTCCGCATTTACCTCTGAGTAACAGTATGTATCCAATCAAATCTTATTTGTTTGTATGTTCCTCAAAAAGGACATCCATCTACAGTATGTGGTGCTCAGTTCAAGCTGTGGAACAAACACAATATAGAAAACTTAAGAAAAGAGCTGGCACTCACCCATTATGTCCTCATAAAGATTTGTTTATTGTTGTCAGTTGATGCTCTGATTTACAGCTGTATGCCTGCCCCGCTGGGCATACACAAATATATGAAAACAGTCATACAATGGGTCGTACATCACATTTTAAATACAATAATAAAAGAGTAGAAAAAATGTACACAGTCCATGTAGTTTACTTTAGCAGTTGGTTTATTTAACACTGGTATCTTAAAAGCATCCAGGAAAGTGAAAAATCGGCTAATGAAACTTGCAGGAGTTTGAGAGGTTGAAGTCATTTGCTGATTATTATGCGTGGGAAATATACCTCTAATGGCTGAAACCTGCAGTCAGAGGGTTAACCCAGTCAGAGAAACCTGGTCAATCAGGGCTGAGTTAAGGCAGCTGTCAGGCAGCTGTATAAGGAGTCCGAGTAAAAGTGTGGTGTAGTTGTGATAGAAGGTATATAAGTCCTGCTTTGGCAAATTCTACCTTTACCTACTGCACCAACACACTTTATTCGAGCAAATACCCAGTATGTACCTGGCAGATACCTGGAATGCGCCGCTCCTCACCTCTGACAAGCCCCGTTGCGTTTGCCTTCCCAGCCTGGGTTCATGCCTGGCTGACGGGCGGCTGATCTGTTAAATGATAATGATTAGGATTTAATAGGCTGCAATGCTTCGCGTGTCTACCAGATGGCATAAATTCATGAATTGTAATGCAGTATATATATATATATGTCCTGTGCAGTATTGCAGCCAGCGGGAATAAAATGCTTCAATCCCTGCCTGGAAAATACCTCAATGCACTCGGGCAGAAAACAGTCACAAACCTCAATACACCCGGGTATACCCGAATTCGTGGGACTAGCCGAGCTCGAATAAAGTGTATCGCCAGTGTACTAAAGGGTTAAAAGCCATGGGGAGGATCCTGCACCAAAATTAGTGCAGGTCTTACACAATGACAATGTTTTGTCAATTGGATGTAGCATTGGGCACCGTCTTTTGTTGTATACATTTGCCACACTCCGTAGCACTCTTTTTGATATAAATATATATTCATGATGTGGTGGGTGTAGGAGTTTGAGCTAGCTGGGAATGTGTGTGTTAATCAATTTCTGACTGGTAACAGTTGTAATGGAGGTAGGTGGCACCTCCCCCCAGAGCTCTTTCCTCCTCCTCCTTAACTTGGGAGGTCTTTTCACTTTGCTGCAAGAACAGGACCTACTATGGGTCTTTCCCCTCATACACAGGTAAATGGAAGGGTTCAGAGTGTAGTGTAGGACCTGCATTATTTTTGGTTTACAATGACGTGGTATGCAGGCTTATGACGCTTTGGCCAAAGGGTTTAACTAAATAACCAAGAAATATTATAATTATTGAAGTATTTAAACTTTATACTTATTACCATATATGTTTTGTCATTTGGATATAGCATTGGGCACCCCTGTCTTTTGTTGAATACATTTGCCACGCTCAGTAGCACTCTTTTTGACATAAATATATATTCATGATGCGGTCGGTGTATGATTTTGAGCTAGCTGGGAATGTGTGTGTTAATCACTATCTGATATCTATAAATATATTGTTAAGAAGTACCCATTCAAGGACAAAAACCCCAAACCAAAAGGTTTTGACACATCTTAAGCATTCATGATTGCTTTATTAGAAAACCAGGCCCTAGGAAGAGGGAAGGTTTCTGGAAACTGCATGCATCATGGATGGGTATGTTTGAGGACGGCAACTTTTGAAGGAGAAAGAGATTGAATAATAGAATTTCCTTAACTGATCACTCCAATCTGCCCCACATCGAGTACCTGCCTACACCTAATTACCAGTCACCATCTGAGTACCTTCCCCCACAAGGGTACCTGCTCCAACCTGAATACATGCTTCAATACCATTGCCAGTTGAAATGTCATGTGTGACCTATTGCCTTCCATTCTTCATTTTTGTCCGACATTGATGTTTAGGAGGATAAGTTGCCAAGAATGGCATTATAACAGGCAAACATTTTGTTAATCAGGATGACATTTTCCTCCTCTTTAAATTTTATATTCCATTCTCAGTTGTAGTAGACTGGACATTAGTCTCCTGTGGGCTATAATGCTGCCCCCTATCTTCTTGCCTGCTCATCCCATGTTACTCTGCCGTATCCCTTTCTACTCTTTCGTGTGGCCTCCCCTGCGTGTCCTTTTTCTCTGTATTTTTCACTCTGATTGTTTCTTGGATGAAAATCTGTCACATCATTTGAGATATCCCTATCCTTGGATAACGTTCCATGCATCTTACGTTTAGCCCAGGACTTGTGTAGAATCTCCTCTCAAACCAGGTGTAGACTTGTATTTTTTTGGTAATCTACTGCATCTCTTTTCAATTTTAGTCTTTTTTATATCTTCTGAATCGTTCCTGTGATTGTAAATAATTTTGTCTTTTTCGATTTATTCTTTAATTTCCATAATTGTTATAAAACTAGTTATTTTTGTGAGGTCTGCCTCTAAACCCTATATTGTGTGTTCACAAGTGATTAATTCCTGGTGTAGTGTCTCTATCATTAGTCAAATTAAATCTAACAAACATTTATTCAAAATGTTGTCCCATTTCTGTCTGAAAACGTTGTTTTCTTTACATACTGTAGGTTAGGTTTTAACCGTACCCTAAAACCTCTTGGTATCTCCTGATACTCTGCGAGTTACTGCAGTACAGTTCTATCCCCGTGTCCATCCAGGTCTCTTTCAAATTACCTCTGAAGATTGAGATGGTCTTCTCGCACTAAATAATCCCTGAATTATTTTACTGCATTGGTGATATGTTCCGCATCTACCTCTGAGTAACAATATGTATCCAATCAAATCTTTTTAGTTTGTATGTTCCTCAAAAAGGACATCCATCTATGTGGTGCTCAGTTCAAGCGGTGGAACAATCACAATATAGAAAAAAAAGAAGAAAAGTGCTGGCACTCACCCATTATAACCTCATAAAGATTTGTCATTGTTGTCAGTTGTCGGTCTGATCTTATGCCTCCCCGCTGGGCATCTACAAATATATGAAAACAGTCAAACAATGGATTGTCCTTACACATTTTAAATTTGTAATTTGATGATTTGTCCTCCAATGCAATTACAACACACATCACTGTGAAATGCTCAAAGAACTAGATTGGTCATCACATCAGTCTAAGTGCAAATTTCATCTTTCTTGTCAAGCCATCAAATACTATCTAAGCAAGCAACTCGCCTATCTGAACAATCTCCGCACCCCTACCACATGTATATATGCCTTTATTTATATAGCGCCATTTTTATACATTGCGCTTCATAGTAGTAATAAATATGACAATCATATAAATAACAAATAATACAAATACAGCTCAACCCCATTATACCGCGATCCGCTCCAAAGCAAATCCACTTATAATGTGGTCTGATTTCGGCACCCAAATTAGAACATCTCCAATTTTTTTTCTTTTTTTTTCTCTCCAAAGCTTTATTGCTAATGCAGACACACACACACAAACCATTCTTAAACCCTTTGGTTCCTGATTTCTCTGAACTGAATGCCATACTAAGAGTCTGTGTGCAGCAACGCTCCGGTTACAATGAGGCAGTGATGGGCATAGCGCTGTTAGTCTGCGCATTATGGTAAATCCGAGGACCTGCACCAAGAGCCACACCAGAGCATCCCCAGCACTGGCTCTGGCCCAGAGACATGGAGCAACCTGAGAGAGCCCAAGCATCCCGCTCCCCCAGAGACATGGAGCGGCCGCAGACCTCTGGGGAGGTCGAGCACATGATAGAAAGGAAGGAGGAATGCGCCAGCGGCAGCAGAGGGCGCATGAGGAGCGGGGGTGGCAGGGATATATGAGCTGTGCTGCTCTCCACCTTTGGGGGTCTCAACAAGCTGAGTGTCACCCAGAAAGGGATGCCTGAGCCCCAGGAGGGGGAGCTGAAGATCCAGGTGAAAGCCTGTTCCAGTGCCCCAAAACAGGGAAAGTGTATGTATATATATATACCATGATATTTCTTGCAGTCCTCTAGTCCCTTGCAGTCCCCCCCACTCCTGTCCATGTAGATAAGGGCGTCCTCTCTCATGTCAGTCGTCAGTCGTCAACATGGCCTCCCTGTCATATACTAAGCTCTGAGATCAGGTCTGCACTTCTCATGCACCTTACCTATGGTGATACTATCGGTACCGCGCATGCGCTCTCCAGCGTGCCGAGTCTAATCTTTTTACTGATTGCGGCAGCCATTATGTGGACTACATCTCTGTGTGGGTACTGCAGGGCTCTGTCCCGGTGTTACGCCGGTACTGCCCGCAGACCAGACCCGTCCCTTCTACTGAGGTGAGGAACGTATATGGGCACGCACCCGCAGCAAAAGGAGCATGTCCGGAGTGTGGTGATTTTGGCGTTGCCAGGCCAGGTGACGTTTAGCTAGCAATACTTGCCGGTACCGGTGTAGAAGTGCCGTCGTCGTTGCCGTTTTATCCAAGGTCAGGGATTGGAGAATTCCGGAAGGTCGTTGTCCAAGCAGGGGTCGAGAGCCAGAGAAGGACGTCCGCCAAGCCAAGTCGTAACCTGAGTGAATGAGAGAGAGAATGCCAGAATAGTGATCCTAGTGGAACTATGTCGAGCAATGACTGAATGGCAGGACAGGCAATATAAAGTGTGGCTGACCAATAGGAAGAGGAGGCAGGCCTGGAGGAGTGCATGGAGCTGTCCTGGATAGGCTGTCCAAAGGAGGATACAGGTGAGCAGTCTTTATGCCTGATTGATCCTTGTGTGTATGTTGGGGGCGGAGCCTCACTGCAGGAGCAGTGAATAAATTAATAGAGTACTGCGCGTGCTCTGTAACAGAGACGGGCGCGCGCTCGTAAACGGTAGCAGCCGCATGAGAGAGGGAAGATCCCGCAGGAGCGCGAGAACGCAGAGGACGGCGGGGAACCCCCAAAGCCGCCGGAGGTAAGTGACACCAGCGAGGAGCGCGCCACGGCAGCGGGGGTTAATGAAGGTGAGGAGGGACCAGGGCGCGGGTGCCGCAATCCCAGATTCCTCACAGTACCCCCCCCCCTTCAGGATCGGCCTCAGGACGATCCTTCCATGGTTTTGATGGAAACTTCTTTCTGAAGCGTTTGAGGAGTCCTGGAGCATGAATATCTTTCAGGGATACCCATGACCTCTCTTCGGGTCCAAAACCTTTCCAGTCGACCAAGAAGTGGACTTTACCTCTCGAAAGACGGGAATCCAGTAAAGCCTATATCTCGTACTCTTCGTTACCCTGTACCATCACAGGATCTGGTTTAGAAGTGTGGTCCGGAAAGAGGCTACTGGAGATGAATGGCTTGAGAAGCGAGGTGTGAAAGACATTCGGAATCTTCATGCTTTGAGGAAGTTGGAGTCGGAAGGAAACTGGATTTACCTGCTCCATGATGGAAAAGGGACCCAGAAACCTAGGAGCCAATTTGAGGGATGGAGTTTTGAGATGGATGTTCTTGGATGATAGCCAAACCTTGTCCCCGGGTTTGTAGTTGGGTGCCGGACGATGGTGACGATCAGCCTGGGTTTTAGCTGTCAAGGATGCTTTTTGTAGTGCAGATTGGATTCTGGACCAAGAGTCTTGTAGGAGAGCAATATGCTCGTCCACGGCTGGTACTCCAGAGGAGTCTTTAGCAATCGGTAGGCGAGCCGGATGGAATCCGTAGTTGATAAAGAAGGGGGTCTCACGGGTAGACTCATTCCTGGAAGAATTAAAAGCGTACTCAGCCCAGATAAGTAATTCTGCCCAGTCATCCTGAGAATTAGAGACAAAGCACCTTAAGTTTTTCTCGAGGGATTGATTAACCCTCTCGGTCTGTCCGTTGGATTGGGGGTGATATCCAGAAGAAAAGGAAGATGAGATACCCAGTCTCTTGGTGAAATTCCTCCAGAATTTGGAGACGAACTGGGAGCCCCGATCAGACACGATAGATGTGGGAATCCCATGGATACGGAAAATCTCTTTGGAGAAAATATCAGCCAGGGCGGGTGAGGAGGGTAATCCTTTGAGAGGAATAAAATGTGCCATCTTGGAAAACCGGTCCACTACCACAAGAATGGTGTTCATGCCATTCGACCTAGGCAACTCCACAATAAAATCCATCGATATGTGGGACCATGGACGCTCCGGAATGGTTAAGGGTAAGAGAAGACCCTGAGGTTTCTGACGAGGAATTTTGTTACGTGCACATACCGGACAAGACCGTGTAAATTCAAGAATGGTTTTAACCATATTGGGCCACCAGAAAGTGCAACGGATGAGATCCAATGTCTTCTTGAATCCTGGATGCCCTGCCGAGCGGACGGCATGTCCCCAGTCCAGTACCTCAGGAACGAATCTGGGCTCTACGTACAAAGAGTCTTTCGGAACCTCAATACCGGTCGGAAGATGTTTTTGTGATTTAATGATCTTCTCAATATTCTTGAACGCCACAGCCGCAATGATCCTTTGTTTAGGAAGGATGGACTCGGTGGTCTTTTCCGGTCTCTCTTCAGAAGAGTATTGCCTGGAGAGGGCATTCGCTTTGACGTTCTTTGTGCCGGGAATATATGAGAGAACAAAATTAAATCTGGAGAAAAATAACGACCATCGGGCTTGGCGAGGACCTAAACGACGGGCATTCTCAATGTACAATAGGTTTTTATGGTCCGTGAGAATAATGAATGGCTCTTTTGACCCCTCCAGAAGATGTCTCCATTCTTGAAGAGCCATCTTGACGGCCAAAAGTTCCCTATTGCCCACGTCATAATTTCTTTCTGCAGGAGAAAACTTTTTGGAGAAAAACCCGCAAGGGTGAAGTTTGTCCTGGGGAGAAAATTTCTGAGAGAGGACCGCACCTGCCCCACAGTCCGAAGCATCAACCTCTAGGGTGAATGGGAAATTAGTGTTCGGATGTCGAAGGATGGGAGCGGAGACAAAGGCTTGTTTCAGCGTTTTGAAAGCCGAGACTGCCTCTGGTGACCAAGATGAAGGATCTGTCCCTTTTTTGGTCAGTGTAGTGATAGGAGCGATGATAGTAGAAAAATTACGGATAAATTTCCGGTAATAGTTGGAAAAACCTAAAAATCGTTGAGTGGATTTGAGGGAATTGGGTTGCGGCCAATCCATGACGGCTTTCAGCTTCTCTGGGTCCATGGCTAAGCCTCTGTTGGAGATAATATACCCAAGAAAGGAAGTGGTAGACTGGTGAATAAGGCATTTCTCCATTTTAGCATATAACCGGTTCTCTCGGAGGCGTGAAAGCACAAACTTCGTGTGAATGATATGATCCTGTAAGTTTTGGGAAAAAATAAGAATGTCATCCAGGTAGACAATGACAAAACGATTGAGAACATCCCGAAAGATGTCATTAATAAAGTCCTGAAAAACTGCTGGTGCATTGCACAAACCGAAGGGCATCACTAGGTATTCGTAGTGTCCACTACGGGTGTTGAAGGCAGTTTTCCATTCATCGCCCTCTCGGATGCGGATGAGGTTGTATGCCCCACGGAGGTCAAGTTTGGTAAAGAGGTTGGCCCCCTGAAGTCTGTCGAAGAGTTCGGAGATGAGTGGGAGTGGATAACGATTTTTCACCATAATATGGTTCAGACCCCGGTAATCAATACATGGTCTGAGAGTACCATCCTTCTTCTTGACGAAGAAGAATCCGGCCCCCGAGGGAGAGTTGGAATGACGTATAAAGCCCCGCTTAAGGTTCTCACGAATATATTCGTCCATGGCTTCCGTCTCGGGCAACAAGAGAGGGTAAGATTTGGCCTTTGGCAAGGTGTATCCGGGTACCAGGTCAATCGGACAATCGTAGGAACGATGAGGAGGTAGGAGCTCAGACTGCGTCTTGCTAAAAACGTCCAAAAATTCAGCGTAAGGAGAAGGTAACTCCCTCTGAGGATTGGATGTGTTAGCTAAAAGAGAGGACGTTCGCTCCGTAGACACTGAAGATTCTTCTGACCTTGACCTCCAGTCAATGGGATTAGGAGATACCCAATCGATGAGCGGATTGTGCTTCTGTAACCAGGGCAGTCCGAGCGTAATCGGTGTACCCGGGGCATGAATCACGTCAAAGCCTAGGGTCTCTTCGTGGGAATGAGTAGAAAGGGTGATAGGTCCGGTCTCCAAGGAGATATATGCCGGAGTGAGAGGACGATTATCTATCCCGACCAAGGCAACGGGGGAGTTCTTCTTGGAAAGTGGGATCTGATTTTGTTCAGAAAATGTCTGATCCATGAAGTTCCCTCCTGCGCCGGAATCGATAAACGCTGCTGTGGAGGTACGGAAGGTAGGACCAGAAAGGGAAACGGGAATGGTCAATCTTTTGGGGAGTTCCCTTCTGAGTAGGGGGCAAGGAGATTTAGCACCCAGAAAGCGCCCCTTCGTACTCACTGGGTTTGGTCATTTCCCGAAGGTGGTGGATTGTCACGGGTATGCTGTTGAGAAGATCCGCAATGAAGGCATGACTCTCCGGCTGAGCGAAGCTGTCGCAAGGGCGCCCGAGGTTGCTGGACTCCGAGTTGCATCGGCTCTGGAGCATCCAGCGCAGGCAGCGGAGAGAAAACGGGTCTCGGGGTAGTAGAAAACCTGGAGAAGGAGGCACGGAAAGGCGTAGACCGGGATTGCTGACGCTGAGCGCGGCGTACCTGAAGGCGCTGATCCATACGATTGGCCAGGGTGATGAGGTCCTCCAGCAGTCCTGGCCTGGGTTGAGAAGCGAGTTCATCCTTCAGCGAATCCGATAGGCCATTCCAGAAGACGGAGACTAAGGCTTCCTGACCCCAACGAGTCTCAGCTGCTATGGTCCTGAATTCCAAGGCATATTGGGCCACAGGCCGACGTCCCTGTGTAAGGTGCAGCAGGGAATCAGAAGCAGTTTCTTGTCGTGCGGGGGTATCGAAGACCTGTCGAAAGTCATGTCTGAAGGCTGCGTAATCTCGGGTAATCTCAGGTCGCAGTTCCCAGATCGGGGAAGCCCATGCCAGTGCGTTACCTGTGAGCAGACTGTATACATAAGCTACCTTTTTACGACCAGTAGAATACAGTTGCGGAGCCATCTCGAACTGGATCTCACACTGGTTGAGATAGCCGCGACAAGCGTGGGGATCCCCTGCGTAGGGCTTCGGAGCTGAGGACAAAGTGGAAGTAGAATCAGACTGTGCCGGCGGTGCAGACGCAGGTGGTGCCTGTAGAGATAGGTCCTGTACCTGTTGGGAGAGGAGAACCACTTGATCCATTAAGGCCTGGATTTGTTGATACATGGCCGTCATCATAGAGTCCACATCAGTCTGGTCTGCGTCTTGTGGGCTCGACATAATGTTACGCCGGTACTGCCCGCAGACCAGACCCGTCCCTTCTACTGAGGTGAGGAACGTATATGGGCACATACCCGCAGCAAAATGAGCGTGTCCGGAGTGTGGTGATTTTGGCGTTGCCAGGCCAGGTGACGTTTAGCTAGCAATACTTGCCGGTACCGGTGTAGAAGTGCCGTTTTAGCCAAGGTCAGGGATTGGAGAATTCCGGAAGGTCGTTGTCCAAGCAGGGGTCGAGAGCTAGAGAAGGACGTCCGCCAAGCCAAGTCGTAACTTGAGTGAATGAGAGAGAGAATGCCAGAATAGTGATCCTAGTGGAACTATGTCGAGCAATGACTGAATGGCAGGACAGGCAATATAAAGTGTGGCTGACCAATAGGAAGAGGAGGCAGGCCTGGAGGAGTGCATGGAGCTGTCCTGGATAGGCTGTCCAAAGGAGGATACAGGTGAGCAGTCTTTATGCCTGATTGATCCTTGTTTGTGTGTTGGGGGCGGAGCCTCACTGCAGGAGCAGTGAATAAATTAATAGAGTCCTGCGCGTGCTCTGTAACAGAGACGGGCGCGCGCTCGTAAACGGTAGCAGCCGCATGAGAGAGGGAAGATCCCGCAGGAGCGCGAGAACGCAGAGGACGGCGGGGAACCCCCAGAGCCGCCGGAGGTAAGTGACACCAGCGAGGACCGCGCGCCACGGCAGCGGGGGTTAATGAAGGTGAGGAGGGACCAGGGCGCGGGTGCCGCGATCCCAGAGTCCTCACACCCGGGACCTCTCATTTCTCTGTACACACTCCCTCTATGTGACCTAATCACATTTTTGGGGTTCAAATATCACCTCTATGCTGATGACACACAACGTTACTTCTCAACCTCTGACCTTACACCTGCTATACAGACCAACGTTTCTGAATGTCGCTCTGCGATATCATCCAGGATAGCCTGCGCTGACTTAGGCTTTGCTTATAGTGCCGGCGACAGCGACGTTATGTCGCGGCAAAACAAATGTATTGCCTCTGTCGTGTGCGCTTATAGTAAGCGCTGGCGGCACGAATTTGTGAAGCCGTTCAAATTTGATTTTTCAGAGGCTGTCGTCACCTGTTAAAACTTCTGAACAAATCAAAGACCTGGTCGCCCGCGACATCACCGGAAAGCAAATTACAACTTTCTCTAGCGGGGACGGGTGACGTCATCCGTCGCGCCCCCATCACGCGCACTATAAGCGCGGCCTTAAACTCAACATGTTAAAAACAGAGCTCCTCATATTTCATCTGAAATCTGGGCCCACTACCTCCTTCCACATTATTGTTGGAAGTTCTGTCATACACCCAGTAGGGTCACACGCCACTCCTCTCTTACAGTCTCCTCTCACATTCAAAACGTATCTAAAACCTGTCACATTTTCCTCTGCAAAATAACAAAGATGCCCTTTCCTCTGTTGTTAGACTACTAAAACTCTGACTCAGGCCCTCATTCTCTCCCTTCTCGATTACTGTAACCTCCTGCTGTCTGGCCTTCCTGCCTCTCATCGGTATCCCCTAGAATCTATCCTAAACGCTGCTGCCAGAATCACTCTACTCTTTCCTAAATCTGTCTCAGCGACTCTCCTGCTGAAATCCCTCTCCCAGCTTCCTATCTAATCCTGTATCACGCACTCAATTCTCCTCCTCACTTTTATGGATAAACACTCTACTGCCCCTCCTTACATCTCAGTCCTAATTTCTCACTTTACACATCCCGACTCTTGCATTCTTTTAAGGATGTCTTCTCTCTACTGCTTTTGTATCTAAAGCCCTCTCCTGCCTTAAACCTTTCTCACTCACTGCCCACACCTCTGGAATACCCTTCCCTTCAATATCTGAATAGCAACCTCTATCCACCTTTAAGACCTATCTTAAAACCCACTTCCTTAACAAAGCATACCGGTAGCTCTGTGGCCGATACTATACACTTCATACATCGACCTTGGCCCATTGCAGAAGCACTTACCAGAACACCTTCATACTGTAGTATTTCTGTACATTATTCCTATTTACAAATTATATTGTAAGATCTTCAGGGCTTGCACTCTTTTTCGGAATGTTACTTTTATATCTGAAGGGTTTATTCCCATTATGTGTTATTTGTATTATTTGTTATTTATATTATTATGTCATGTGTATTACTGCTGTGAAGCGCTATGTATATTAATATTGCTACACTGGCGACACACTTTATTCGAGCTTGGCTAGTCCCACGAATTCGGGTATACCCGGGTGTATTGAGGTTTGTGACTGTTTTCTGCCCGAGTGCATTGAGTTATTTTCCAAGCAGGGATTGAAGCATTTTATTCCCGCTGGCTGCAATACTGCACAGTATATATATATATACTGCATTACAATTCATGAATTTATGCCATCTGGTAGACACGCGAAGCATTGCAGCCTATTAAATCCTAATCATTATCATTTAACAGATCAGCCGCCCATCAGCCAGGCATGAACCCAGGCTGGGAAGGCAAATGCAACGGGGCTTGTCAGAGGTGAGGAGTGGCGCATTCCAGGTATCTGCCAGGTACATACCGGGTATTTGCTCGAATAAAGTGTGTCGGTGCAGTACAATATATAAATAAAGATATTCATACATATAACTTCTTTCAAACATACACTCATCATGCCCAGTCTACAAAAACCCTCTTTTGACCTAGCCTCCCTCTCTAACTACAGCAATATCTCTAGTCTTCCCTTTGCCTTCAAGCTACTTGAATGACTTGTATTCAACCGTTTATTCACTTTCTCTCTTCCAACTTCCTGCTTGACCCTTTGCAATCTGGTCTCCTTAATGGGATCAGCTGTCTAGCTGGTCAATACTGCAATCTGATGTATACTCCATCCCACAATGAGTAGTCACTTTACCTTTCCCTCTAGATTGTATGCTTTCATGAGTAGGGTTCTCTTTGAATCTGTTTGTGCATATTTGTCCATATTTACATTTGTATGTAACTCTGTTTATGTAATTCTCAAATCACTATACCCCATACCACCACACTGTGGAATATGTAGATGCTTAACAAAAAAAAATAATATATAATAAAAGTTAAACCTTTTTTATACATGCAGTTCTACTGGAAATTGGCATCAAATTCCAGTTACAGCATTTAGATAGCACAGCATGGACACCAAACACCTCCAGCAGCATTGACAAAAACCTTCAAAACGTTGAAACGGGCCAAATTGGTAACATTTACTTATTTTACTTTTAAGAGGAAATTAAAAAAGCAAAAATAATTTAACATGCCATCTATATTTACTTTTAGTATTAGACTCCCCTGGTAGAAAATGATTTAAATTACCTTTTGTTCACATTACATTACTAGTTAATGCTGTGTACTGTACAGTATAAGAAAGCCCCTTTACATTATGTGTGATTAACTTTCACACCAATGCCATGTATTTCTCTAAATAATTCTTGCTGCTACACATTTCTTGAAAAAGAAAGATTTTTTTTCTTTATCATTTTTGGTTTGTTGAATTATTTTTATAGTCCCTATAGAATAGTTTTTGTTAATGCTTTGTGCTGTGTTTTATGTAGTGATATCGTTTCACTGTCTCATCATGCTTAGAAACTGGTGTTAGGGTACTTTACGATACATAGCCTATAAAGATAGGTGTATTACAATGTTACTATGGATTTTCTTGTACCTAACAACATACATATATTTGTATTTTTAATAAATGTGCATGTATTTTATCTTTGTTTACATTTGCGGACCTTACCTTCGCTAAATGACCAAACACTTTAAATGTTCTGGCTAGGCGCCAGCTGGTGTGTTCTATTATTGTATCATGGGTCTTGTCCAATGGAATGGGCAGAGGAAGAATATATATTGAGCTGACAAACAGTTCTATAATACAGAGCTGTCAGCAACACAGGTTCTGAGTACAAAACGTCTTGAGACAGCGACGAAGCAATTGAAACATGAAGCTGTATCTTTCCTGTGCTATGCTTATCTACATGATCGTAACAGGTACTTGTGACAGGGCTGCTTATACTATTGTTTAAGTTAAATGCATGTTTGCTTTTTGGCATCAAGTGCACCACCTTTCTTTCTTTCTGTTTTGCTTTTTACTGGGTCCAGCGATCTTCTTTGTTTCCTTTATCTGAAACTTTACTAACCTTTAATGTGGTGTCCTGAGGTCAGTCAGTATAATGCAGGTATAGTTAATGTTAAACACAGTTTGATGTTACACAGCCATGGGCAGTCTCTGTTAAAAAGGAAAAGGGTGTTTTCTTCCTGCATACCATTCAGGGTAGATTATACCATGGTATGGGGGGGGTTAAAGTAAGTGATACTGAATGTCATTTATTTTGCAGAGTAAAGACATGCATGGGATGTTTGTGAAAGGTACTGTTTTTTAGGGCTTGGTATAGAAAATTGTATGTTGTGTGAAGTGTATTATGTTTGCTAATTGTGTAAGTTTTGGGTGACAACTCCCCTGTGTGGTTTACTTTATTTGGTTTTGTCCTAATTAACCAGTAATAAAAGGGAGGGGGTTTCTTTCCCTGGGTTCTCTTTCAGCACGCCTTATTGTTGCTATGCGATATGAGGGTGTCTGGGGAACTTCAGTGAAAGGATGCAAACTTTCTAATGCAGATATTGCTGGCTACGCTGTGGCTGGAGACATCACACTAGGGGAACTGGTTCTTGTACACCTGAGTGTGGAATACCTAATAAAAAGAAGGTTCAGAGAACAGCAAAAGCCTCTTTCATTCTTCCCAGGGTCTGATGCAGCTGCTTCTTTAAATAAAAAGGCTGGGACTCAGTATGTGAAAGGTTAACAACATTGATGCAAAGTAAAAAGTTGAAGGGCAAACTAGTATAATATATAGTCTGATTGGAATGGAGGGGAGATAACATATTAATCAGATTGAAGATTTGTTTTCTGAAAACAGAATAAAATAAATAAATAATCAGGACAACATTTTTTATAGCTGTTTTCTTTTCACTTTACTACATTTAGTTTCTCAAATCAACAATAGTGTTTTATTTTATTTAGGTACAGTAATGATCAAAAAATGTACCGATAAGATTTGACTTTTCCTGTTTTGTGTTATACTGTGGGTGTCTAGAATAGAATATGCCTTCTTTTCAGATGTATGTTCTTTAACATTAATTACCTGCAAATATCATACAGGTCATGTAAAATTTAAAATTACATTACAAGTTATTGCCAAATTTATTTTGACCTAAAGCTGATTAGATTTGTTATTGTGTTTGGTTTCTTTTTTAAGTGGACATTTGAACACCACTAACATTGCAAAAGTACTACAGAATTTTATGCTCATACTTGCCATTCGCAGATATATGCTACACAATACAAGGGGATATATACAGTAATGTCTATTTTACCCCACTTCAGATCAGATATAGTAGCTGTTGTAATTATGGACTCCCATACTATATATCTGCAGAAACAGAAAGGGAAACCTTTGAAGTAGGGGTATCTGAATAAATAAATATTCACCATCTACTTAGGAACAAAAAAAACATGTTTGAGTGTAGTTTAATATAAATGTTTCTTTACATTTTTTAATTGGAACACTGATTGGCTTTAAAGTGATGTTTATTTAATTGGAATATACATTACAAATTATAGTGCATTGTTAAATGGGTATTTAGCAGCCTTTGAAAACAAATCGAATTGTTAAAAGTATTTTCTGACCAAAAACTTGTGATTAAAATCTCAAAATCCTTAAGGAGATAATTGAAACAAGCGCTTGGTTTGGCTTCTTACACAACTAATTTTGACAGATTTATTATAAATCATTCTTTCTGGTAATGCACAGGTTATTAAGAATTTATATTAGTGTTAGGTACCCTTGAGATGTGGTCTGCCGTATAGTGGCTCAAGGGCTTACAACACTTTGGCCAAAATGTTAAACTAAAAGACCATTTTATTCAAAAGATATTTATACATATATATTTAGGCACTGTACCGTGTATACGTTTCACTGGATGTGCACTGAGCTCTGTCTGTGTTTCATGTTCTGTCTCTGGTTTTAAATATATATTGCCATGCTCAGTAGCACTCCTCTGTGACACTTACATGCTTATATATATGTTGTGGTTATTTTGGGGGTTCAATATGAGCTTGTAGGTGTCCTGTATTTTACAATTCTTGTTCAGCTGGTCTTAGCTGATTGGAGGGTGGCTCCTCCTGTTCTGTCTCTGGTTTTAAATACATACAGTAGTTACATAGTATAAGAGGTTGAAAAAGACACGACCATCAAGTTCAATCAATGCTAAATGTAGTTATTGTTAAATGATTAGATCATTAAATTATATAGGGATTCATGTGAAAATATTATCTCTGAGTGTAGTTGGCCCCCCAAAAACTGTATATTAAATAAAAATCTGTTGCATCATAGCAGGTTATTTATTAAACCACAATAGTGCCAATCTGGGCACTATTGCAACAGAACATACATTGACTTCAATGGGAGTTTCCTTGAGATAGTTCATCTTACATTATTAACCCCCAAATAGTTAATTGGGTTTAGTGTTTGTGCAACACAAAACAAAAACACTAGCACTTAATATGATCTATGACAACAACTTGCTTTTTTTTATTGGGTTATGCCAGTACTCTATGAGTGGTGCTTAACAGAGCTAAAATACAGAAGAGGAAGATGAAGAGGAGCAGCTTGCTTGATGTAAGATTGTCTTTATTCGGTGTAATAGCATTTAAATAATAGAAAAGGTCAAAACATACAACCCATTGTTTTTTTATCAAATTGTGTCTCTAATTTCCTTTCTAGTAACATGGTCTGTTCCTGAAATTGAAGGTGCAGATCCTGTAAGTATAAATATTTGTTTCTTTAATTTACATATTTCATACTGTATAAATAAAATCCGAGTAAAGTAATCTTTCAGCAGCTTGTTTGTCATTCTTGATTAAGATTCTTAACAAGCTCACCAAGATATTTATATATATATATATAATGTAATGTAATGTAACAGTGTTTCCCCCAACCAATGGGAGATCCCCCTGTTACCAGGTGTATGGCACACAGGATGCAGAGTTGTCCGCCGATGGTTGTGTGGACTGCAGGACAGGCTTCTGGGGTATATACCTGACATTTACTCCATGTTACAGAGTGCCTCCTTCTGCTGTAGGCTTTAGATGTATGGAAGCAATCTCCCACAGTAGAAACAGTTTCCTCTCCCACCAGAAAGATTACAGATCAGGCGGGAGGGATAGATAACTGGAACCAGTTTTATTCTTCTGCAACCACAGTATCAAGGCAGCCCTGCCGAATACAGCCACTGATCTGAGCTCCAAACTTAGGATGGTCCCTTGACCTCCACTATGGGTCAAGGGCCCCCGCAGCAGTCCCTGCTTTTCCCTAGCGCTGTAGCAGGACCAGGGGAAAACATAATCACTCACTCCCCCTTAGGGAAGAGGACCAGGGCTTGCCAGTGCACAGCAGCCCTGTATGATACCTTGTCTCTCTCAACGTTAGCGACACTAATGAATTTGGGGTTACAACTTTCTTAAGAACAGTAGGGGGAAGGTACTTGGTCAACCAGAGTAGCTTAAATATATATATATATATATGCCTTAGACTGCTTACTCCGCGACTGGTTCCAGTGTTGGTAACACATGCTCGCTTATGTCTGATTTGATGTACGCAGAATATTTACCTTTTTATTACATATTTTTACTAAAATTGAATACACTATGAGCGTTGTGCACTGTTTTTTGTCATCTGTTTCTTGTAGCCTTGTGGGTTGCTCAGCCATCCTTGTTCTACAGCTGCAAACGCTCTCTTTATATATCCTTATTTAAGGTCATGTACTTATCTTTATTCATGTACACAGGCTTATTTATATTATTAAGGTTGGGTGTTTTATATCATATTTGATTACCCTTTGATATTTATTTGGGTTGCCCACTTTTTAGGACCACTTAAGTAGCGCACTATATACTTGTTTTTCCTTTGTATCATGGAATTTTACATGACTGCACTTAGTAAACGGACAGGTTTGTGTTGATCAGGAGATGTAGAGTTAAATATTAGTTAAATACAAATATAGTATAGCTTGTATTATTTTGCAAATATATCCAAGGTTAGTCCTAATAATCCCTAGAATGACAAACTATTCTAGGTCCTGGAAATCTCACATCAAATCATTCACAGCTTCCTTCTGGACAATGTATGTAAGAGGTTGCTTATCCAAGGTGTAAAATGTTTCCTTTTTATAGGCAGGATGCACCACATCACCAAGCAAATAGTAATGGATCTGTTGCACTCAAATAAATATTATTACTCAAACATATGTGTTCCTTTATTTAGCAGAAATGCAGTACGCGCACATTTACTGGGGGCCATTACCCCTTCATTAAGTACACATACTGTACAGTAGTGATACATCACTATGATGAGCTTAAAGCATATTTGTCCAGTAGAAATTGTATACCTGAATGGTTGCCATACCTGCTTTTTAGAATTATTAGATTTCAAGTTAAATCCAACTCTAGTTCTCAGATTCTAGGAAATCCAAGTCTAGGTCTCATGGACATAAAGGACAACAAAATGTGCACCACCTACGTGTTTCATGCCACAAGATCGCTTTATCAAAGTGTAGACCTTGATTAAGCACTTTGTACCACGAAATTCGTAGGTGGAACGCATTTTGTTGTCATTATGTCCATGAGACTTCAATACATTTTTTGCTTCGGGGCCCCCTTGTGATGTTTTGCTTTGGATAAAGATCTGTTTTTTTACCCTTTTACTCTGGATCTTCTTTGCTAAGGATCAGCACATATGGGACTGGCTAGGACTCATGGAGGATGGAAGGTTTAACCAAGGCAGGTTTAAAAGTACTGGCTTTGGGCATTTAATATCATCTTGTCCTGCTCTCTGACAATTCTTGAACTTCTTTATGAAAGCCATTATTGTGAGTTCAGTGGTTGTCTCACTAGGCTAAGAAATCTCTATTATTGTGTCAACACGTGAAAGTTTCTAATCATATGCCTCACAACCCAATTAAAAGCCACCCAGATTGCATATAAAAGCTCCTATCTGCATTTTATGCTTATGAGTACTCTTTAGCTGAGCACCATTTTTGATTCTGGACTCTATATTCCTTAGTTTTGTGACTGTTACAATAAATATTTATATTTTGTAGTTACCTTTTAGATAAGGCTATAACTTGCCTTTGGTATTCATAAAGCTGAAAAAAGTGTATACCTGCTTCTATGTTACATGTATATCCTTTTTCATCAAGTATCCGTTTTGAAACCAAAATATTAAATATGTTACAGATGTAACAGCCATTAAAGCTCCCAGTGGTGAACTGCAGTGGGAGTAAGGGGTGAGGGGGGTGAGGGGGACAATGCGGAGTGAGAGAAGATACCATTGTAAAGTGAATCGCCTTGTCTAAAAAAAGGGACAAGGCTAGCACACACCACTGGGTGCAATAATGTCTGCTACATGTGTACTTTAACATAAAGAATGGATTGATGTATAAAGATCCCACATAATTACATGAGAAATAATAGGCTGGATTTACTAAGCTGCTTGGCCTTTATCTTCACAAGGTGATATATCTGATAAAACACTTGAGATACCTTGGAAATATGCACACAAAAATATAAAGTATTCAAATAATTAAAATGTATATATTTATGAGGTAACTCACCACATGGAGCATAGATTACTTTATTTGGGGGTACAGGTGTAGCAGACACCAGATACCACAATGTAACATGTCTAAGGATGAGCAAACTAACCAGTGAGAGAACTCTTGCTTCATCGTAGAATCAAACCAAGGTATGGTGCAATGAAGGGATAAGAATATTCTGGACACAAAAAGAGAGTGATTGAACAGCCACAAAAACACAACTAAGCAGGAATATTTTATTATAGAATAAATATTATGCTGCTCTTCATTCGAACTTTTAAGCTCAGACTAAATTAATGCTCAAATGCTTACAAGTATTGCCAAGCTAGAAGTCAATAAAGCAACATAGTAATATAGTTTAGTGCAGGCCTGCCCGACTCGTAAAGTGAGAAGGGCCAAACTGCTCCAAGGAAAAAAATTTGGGCCGCACGGGTTTCATCGTCATCGTCATCGTCATCGTCATCATCATCACCTATCATCATCATCATCATCCCCCTCCCCTCAATATGACACTCTTTCCCCCTCCCCTCAATATGACACTCTCTCCCCCTCCCCTCAATATGACACTCTCTCCCCCTCCTCTCAATATGACACTCTCTCCCCCTCCTCTCAATATGACACTCTCTCCCCCTCCCCTCAATATGACACTCTCTCCCCCTCCCCTCAATATGACACTCTCTCCCCCTCCTCTCAATATGACACTCTCTCCCCCCCTGCACCTCAGATCACTTCCCCCCTGCACCTCACATGTCAGCAGCCCCCCCCCACACATATCAGCAGCCCACCCCCTCACATGTCAGCAGCCCACCCCCCTCTCACGTGTCAGCAGCCCACCCCCCTCTCACGTGTCAGCAGCCCACCCCCCCTCACATGTCAGCAGCCCACCCCCCCTCACATGTCAGCAGCCCACCCACCCCTCACATGTCAGCAGCACATCCCCCCCTCATGTCAGCAGCCCACCCCCCCTCATGTCACCCCCCACGAGCCCGTTTTTCACACACACATACGCACACGCACACACACACACACACACACACACACACACACACACACACACACACACACACACACACACACACACACACACACACACACACACACACACACACACACCTCTTAGATCAGCACATCCTCTCCCCGGTACTAAGCCCCGCCCCCGGCATGCTCTGACCTCCAACCCGCCCCCTGGCATCCTGCTATTGAAAAAAAAAATACTCATGGCTGCCGCATGCTAGTCCTTGCTGCTGCTGCTGCCCCCGCGCACCGCAAAACCCGGGGGCGGAGAGGGAGGGAGAGGGGTGTGGGTGGGATGAATCGCCGCCATTTTTTTAAACTTTTTTTAAAACATTTTTTTTTATTTAATTAACTGGCGCCCGGCCGGAGTCATCGCGGGCCACACAGAGAGGCCAGGCGGGACGCATGCGGCCCGCGGGCCGTATGTTGTGCAGGCCTGGTTTAGTGTGTGTTTCTGTTAGTTGATTCTATTTAGGTATATACACAGTAGAGTACAATTTATGCTTAAAACATTGAATAGTATCGGGGGGCGTGGCTTGGAGCTCAGGCAAGATGGACGTGTAGTGCTTAAGCTCCTGGATAGCAAAACCACAAGCTTTATCCATCACAGGGCATCGTCGCTCTAATTACCAAAAAAGACACAGATTTAGAGTGTAGTAGAGCTGGGGATCACCACAAACTGAGACTTGATCAAATCGGACTATATTTGGGGAAATTACCCACTTATGGGGCCTAGATGGTGTGGCTGCATGTAAACCTACTGTAGGCCGAAGAGACACGAGGCCCTGCAGTATCAAACGGATAAACAGGCACTCAATAAAACCATAAAATCAGGCACTCACACACAGATGCAAAATACAACATATTTGACTTTATCACAGAACAGAAAAGTATAAGAACAGAGCTGAAAAAACGTGAGTTGGATTCTGCCCTCTCCTCTTGAGACCCTGGAGAATACACAGGCGAGCTGACTCGCAGATCTGTCCCCCCAACCCCCCTTTAAACAATTAAATTGGAACCTGGTCTGCCTCCCACTCCTGCCAACCCAAATTAGGAAAATCTCTCTTCCTGGACACCCCTCCTCCCACGGGTCTCGGCTGTAGCAGAGCTGTCAACTGCCAAGCCTGTCTCCCTATTCCCGAGCGCTACACACCCCTGTCACTCGGCGCCATTCCACCTAGGGGGCTCACGGGTGCTGCGAGCTGTACCCACACCTGAGCCTCAGTCCCCCGGGGCCTGATCGCCCTTCCTCACGAGTGCTGCAGCCTGTCCCCCGCCTGAGCATATCTCCCCCTGCGCGCTCTGGAGGAAGAAGTGAGGGAGTAGCGGGACATGGCACCCAAAATGGCTGCCATTGCTCTGTGAGGGAGAGAGAGCTGAGTACCGGTCATACCTTCCCCCGGCCAGCGGTCCGTCAGAACGCGCCTTCCTGCTCCGTGGTCCTGCGCTCCCCCCCCCCCGCCTCCTGCCGTCCCTACTGGGGTCTGAGACTACCTGTGGGGTCTGCGGGGGTGGCGGAGGGCTCGGGTGCGACTGGAGGCTAATTAACATGGCCGCCATGGCTCTGTAGCTGCACGCAGCCCTTACCTCTCCCGGCCGGCAGAAAATCTGACCAGCGCGCCTTCCTGCTATTCCCCCCGGCCTCCCTGTGCTGCCATCGATCTGCCTGCACTGTTGTGGTGCGGAGGGGGGCTGAGAACAGCTGCTACAGCTGCTACAGCAGGATCGGAGCTGCCTGGATCTCTGCGTTCCAGCCTGCGTGTCGGCGAAATCCAAGATGGCCGCCGCAGGTTGGATTTAAAGGTATATCTCCCCCCAGGCACATAAATAAATAAAAAACACCAAAACACAAAAACTAACCAGCCTGAGTAACACACAAGCATATGCACCACAGAAAAGCTGAAAAACAGGGCTCTGAGTTGTATTCCAACACACTCTCTCCCCAGCCCTAATCTTCACAATAAAAAAAAAAAGGAAAAAATATATATATATACAGCCACTGTGCAGAAAAACCTCCCCTGACGTTGGAGCTCCCCAATGCTTGGCTACCTACGATTAAAAAATAAAGAAATGAAGGCGCATGCGCGAAGGCTAAGGGAATGGATGCGTGAGTGAAGAGCTCCTTCCCCCTCGCCAGACTAGAAGCATTTAAAGTGCACTAAAACTAGCGTGAACACCACAAAACGGGATTAAATCACGATAGGAGCATACAGAGATGCAAGCCAAAACAAAATCGGGCAAAACCAAGGCAGTTCTCACTACCTACTTTAATAAAACTGATCCGGCCCGCACCCACAGAATGGGACCCTCACCACCGCATGTCACTTCTGATTCTGAGGATGATCCGCCTATGGAACAATCAGAACTCCGGTCCACGGAAGCTATGACACGCAGGATCATGAGAGAGTTCTGTGATGAACTAAAATCTCACTTACACTCTGAACTCTCTGATCTTCGCAGAGACATTGCCGGAATTGGCGCCAGAACCGACGAAGTAGAGACGCGGCTAGATTCAACGATCAAAGCGGTCCGCAAAACTGAAAAAGTGACCACAAACTTGCAGGCACAAATAAATGAACTTGCGCTTAAACAAGAAGATGCCGAAAACCGCGATCGGCGCAACAACATCAGGGTGAGAGGAGTCCCTGAGGAGATCGCTGATCCGGAGGAGTTCCTCACAAAATGGCTGACAAGCCTGTTCCCCGACAGGCCTGAAGCGGATCTCCATCTTGACAGATGTCACAGGGCCCTCAGGTCCAAGCCCCAGCCAAACGATCCCCCGAGAGACATCATCGCAAGGCTACACTTTTTTAGAATTAAAGAAGCAGTCTGCCAAATCGCACGCGCAAAGGGATCCGTGGAGTTTGAGGGGATCAAACTCCTGATTTTCCAGGACCTCTCACCGACTACCCTGCTTAAGCGCAAAGCCATTGGCCCGGTCACCAGACTCCTCCGAGACAAGGGGATCAGGTACCGGTGGGTATTCCCCTTCGGTCTCCAGGTCCTAAAGAATGGAGCCGCACACATACTACGCTCCCCTGAAGACCAAGACCGCTTTCTAGTGAAGCTGGGCCTCAAGGAACAAATTACGCACCTGCAAGTCGCAGAAACAGCCTCCCCGGAGCCGGGCTGGAACCGAGTGACTCGCCAACGCAGCAAGTCACGGGATATGGCCCTTAACTGAGGTCCGGCAACAACCAGTTGAGCCTTAAAGCGGCACGACCACTGGACTGCTCGTTTGTCCATCCACGTTGTCCATAAAGTTGGGACCTTCAAAAGTTTGGTTTGAGACGGCGGCCATCTTGCTACCCCCGCGGAAGCGCTCTGCACTCGGAGGCGGCCAGCAGCCATCTTGAAGGGTCCATGCAGCACTGCAGAAGAGGGAGACACAGATGACGGGGGCGCCCCCCACTCCCTACAGGGGGCACACTAAAGAGTCCCGATATATGCGGTTGACGCATCTGGCGGCCGCTTCTCCCCCCATATCCACGCCCAACTCACCCCTCGGTGTGGACAGCTGATCCTGCGGCGTCATGGAGGCGTCATCACAAAGGACTTCCCGTTAGTCCTGGGGGGAATGTGCACACCCATGGGCATAGTGGCACAGAACACCCAATGTGATGAGGGGGGTGGGTCAGTGTTTATCGGAGGGGGTTGGGTGGGGTGGGGGCGACGGGACACGGGGCATGACCGCCACTATATAGAAAGAGAGTCATGGTTCGCCCCCTCCCCCCCCCTGCCGCCTGTATTATATATATATTGTGCGATACCTGGGGAAGACAAGCAAGGGAGGGACTGTGAGCTAGAGGTGCTAACTAGTGATCTCCACATTATCAATGCCCTTCTTAGCATCGTAAGAGCACTGATCCCACAGCTGAGACCCCCCTAGTATAAATCCCTCCCTATGAGGAACTACTCTCCTGACAGGTAGCCGTCCCCTTAATGCAGACATCCACCATAGCGTCCGCCTGGCTGGTCTCTGGGTTACCTTATCCCCATATAAAAAATAAAATAAAAATAATGGGGAAAAAAAAAAAAAAAAAAAATTGTTGTTATGCAAAGTTCACGCTAGTTGTATTTTCATCCACAAAAGTCGAGGGGGAGTCTTCTCCCTTCCCTGGCTATCGTCATGAAGCCGACATGGCATGTCCTAGCTTATTATAGGACAAGCCACAAAGTCCTCTGGGAGGAGCATGCCCCAAACTCCAGGGGCAACTGCACAGGCTGTGCAGATAATTGCTGGCAATTTGCCCTCCCAAAGGCAAGAGATCCACAAGAGTCTTTGACCCTTATTGGTTCTCCACTGTTGTTTATGTTACTAATGTTTTTTGTCTCCTTTCCTCCCCCTCCCCTCCCCACCGGAATGCCGCGACATCTGTCCGAGATCAATGACCGCCTCTGCAACACACTCGCTCCAAAGACACTGGATGTACAGGTACCACACCCCACCACTCTGTATAACACACAGATCCCACTTACACTAGCCCTCCAATACATCTTACCATGGGGCTGACTATATTATCTCACAATGTAAAAGGCCTCAATAGCCCAAGCAAGAGAAAGGTAGCTTGTACTGACTATCAAAGAAAGCAGGCGGACATTATCCTAATCCAGGAAACACACTTTAGCTCTAAGAACACTCCAAAATACCTGGACAAACACTTCCGACAATTCTATACCTCCTCGTCTACTACAAAAAAACGAGGAGTAGCCATCATCTTTCACAATAAATGCCCTTTCCATCTAGAGAAAACCCTCAAAGATAAGGAAGGCAGATACCTAATCCTAATAGGCACCCTAAATAATCAACCACTAACATTGGCAACACTGTATGCCCCCAATATCCAAGAGCCACAATTCTTCACGACCTTTTTCAACAAACTACATACAACTGCCAAGGGTCCCATAATTGTAGCAGGAGACTTTAACCTAGCTCTAAATCCCAAGCTCGATAGGTCACATCAAACTCAGCGTTACCCAAAGGCTATCCCAAAGGCCCTACGTAGGGGTCTAGCAAAAAACCAACTGCTAGACATATGGCGGGAACAACACCCCCACGACAGGGATTATACCTTCTTCTCCCACCCGCATTCAACTTATAGCAGAATCGATTACTTCTTTATCTCTAGCAGACTGGTCCCGCAGATCTCCCATACAGGGATCCATGATATTTCATGGTCAGATCATGCGCCTATAGAGCTACGGTGCACCCAGCTAATTCTGGACAGACCTAGAGCAAACTGGAAACTTAATGAAGCCCTATTAAAGAACCCTTTCACCGCTCAATTAGTGGCCAACGAAATAGAGCAATTTTTCCAACTGAACGATGGTTCAGTAGACTCCTATCTATCCCTATGGGAGGCTCATAAAGCCACGCTCAGGGGCACACTTATTAGTATAGCGTCTAGAAAAAAGAGAGAACGTGAATACAAGTTAAATTTACTACAACCTAAATTGAAAACCCTAGAAGACAAACATAAACAATCCAATAACCCCAACCTACTCAAACCAATAAGAGATGCCAAAATAGAAATAAATCTTCTATTAACATCCCAGGCTGATATGTCCCTGAATTGGTCAAAGAGGAAATTTTTCGATAAAGCAAATAAGCCAGATACTATGCTCGCCAACAAACTGAGAGACAGACCCCCTAATTATAGTATACAAGCCATTAAAAGATCCTCGGGCTCTATCTCTGGCAATCCATCTGTAATTGTTGAAGAATTCAAGTCATTCTATGAGAAACTATATAATGGGGATAAAATAGTACATAACCAAAATACCGAACGATCTCGTGAGTCATTTCTCTCGAGTTCAAAACTACCAAAGCTGACGGTTGAGGAGAGAGGGCGACTGAGTCTCGACTTTACCATAGAAGAGCTAGATCTAGTTATAGACAACCTTAAGACCTCGAAGGCCCCGGGTCCAGATGGCTTCTCGGGCCTCTATTATAAAAAATTCAGCAAAATTTTGGCCCCATACCTGCTCAAAATGTTCAACGCGGTTTTGGCAGGACAACCCTTCCCCGAAAACATGCTCCAAGCGTCAATCTCCGTAATTCATAAATCTGGCAAAGACCCATTAGATTGTAAAAGTTATAGACCTATCTCGCTTATCAACACGGACATTAAAATCTATGCTAAATTGATTGCCAATAGATTAAGTCAGATCCTACCTAGACTAATACACCCAGATCAAGTCGGATTCATTAAAGATAGACAAGCGGGAGATAATATCCGTCGAATCGTTGATCTGCTAGAAGTAGCCAAATCGCAAAAAGTAAAAATTATGGTGTTAAGTCTAGATGCAGAAAAGGCCTTTGATAGGATCGACTGGGCATACTTAAAAGCTACACTTGGAGCATTTGGTTTCGAGAATAAATTAATATCAGCTATTATGGCGCTGTACTCTGGTCCGACAGCCAAAGTGATGCACCAAGGCTACCCCTCGGACATATTTAAGATCAAGAGTGGCACGAGACAGGGTTGCCCCCTCTCGCCCTTACTCTTTGCCATGTGCATGGAACCGTTAGCGGCACATGTGAGAGAGAATCCGGATATTTCCGGTCTCAAATTAGATAATCAATCCCACAAAATAGCCCTCTATGCTGACGATGTGCTAATGGTCTTGTCTAAACCACTCACCTCCCTCCCTAACCTCTTCAGCCTATTAGATAAGTTCAACAAAATTTCAGGATTTAAAATAAACCAGTCAAAGTCAGAAGCCCTGAACGTTACCATTCCAAAACCAGAAGAAAAACTGATCTCTTTAAACTTCAACTTTCGCTGGCAACCTAAGGCAATTAAATACTTAGGGGTATTTATTACAAGTGAATATAAATCAATTTATAAAGCAAACTATCCCAAATTAATTAAAGCACTGAAGGAGGATATAAGAAGGTGGGCGAAATTCAATATCTCTTGGATAGGAAAAATATATAGCATAAAAATGAATGTTCTCCCACGCATCTTATACTTATTCCAAACCCTCCCAGTACCGTTAAATTTGAAGGAAATTAGAGATCTACAATCCGCCATTTTTACATTTATTTGGGGAGGCAAAAAGCCTAGAATAAATAGTCAGACCCTAATGAAACACCCAACAGAAGGGGGCTTAGCAGTACCTTGCTTAATTTCATACTATCGAGCGGCCCAATTATGTCAACTCTCCCAATGGCAAACAAACCCTGATTTGAAGCGATGGGTCGCATTGGAAAGCAAAGCCTGTTCCCCATTGGAACTAAGCAACCTATTATGGACTCCAAAAATAGCAAGAAAATCCGCTATACTTCAGCCGCTATCCTCAATGACCAACTCATTAGCAATCTGGGATGTTACCAAATTTCGATGCGGACTTACGTCCAAAAAATCCCTGATGACAACCCTATGGGGTAACCCACACTTTGCTCCGGGTATGCCTAGCGCTAACTTTCAAATTTGGAAACAGCATAATATTATGAGATTACAAGATCTGGTGGTGGACAACAAACTCATATCATTTGCACAAATTAGAGAAGAGAAAAATATCCCACAATCAGAATTCTATAGATACCTCCAGATCAGAGCCTTTTACAACAACTCAACCCCATATCCACCATTGACAACTTTCGAAAAGCTCTGTCTGAATGAGACTAATACGAAGGGACTCACATCGCAGATGTATAGAGAAGTGATCGGTTCTGGAATTAAAGTCACCCATAAACTAGGCTACATGCTAAAATGGGAAACAGACTTAGGGGAGACCCTAGATTTAGACGAGTGGACACAAATAGCAACAACAGCTGCTAAGAGCTCGATTTGCACAACATTAAAGGAGAACGCATATAAGGTCCTAATGAGGTGGTACCTCACCCCGCTTAGAATATCCAAATTTGTACACGGTAGTTCTCCGCTCTGTCCTAGACAGTGTGGAGAACCCGCTGATCTGTTACATATGCTGTGGTCCTGCCCCCGGCTGAGTCCACTATGGAAAAAAATCATCAATTGGCTTCAGAGGCTTTTAGGCCTCGACATCCCATTTGACCCCGGGCTCTTCCTTTTGGGAAGAGCACGACAGGGCTTCTCAAAGGCAACTCTTAAACTAATAGCTCATTTTGCTACAGCCGTGCGGTGCGAGATCGCAGCATTATGGAAACAAAGTGAAATTCCTGTTATCCCCAAAATTCGGAACAAAATTTGGTTCATATGCCAGATGGAAAAATTGACAAGTTTAGTCAATGACACTGGCGAAAATTTCCTAAAAGTCTGGACGCCTTGGCTGGCCCAGACAGACATCCCTGGGGTGGAGAGTTCCACCGTTTTGCTTTAATAGTAGCTAGATGCGTTCTCCGGTGATGGAGTAGCCCACCCAGCAGCAACAAATTAAACTAGACATCGGTCTCGGAGGCGATGAGCAGAGTCGCGGCATCCCGTCCTCCCTCCCCCTCCCACCCTCTTCCCCTCCCCCCCCCCACCTAACTTTACTTTATGATTATTTATTATTTAAGATTATGTCAATACTTATAACTATGTTTTGATGACAATGTTTGCGCTCAGCTGTTATACATAAGAGATATGAATAATGCATGTCACAGTACTGGAAATAAAATGTATATATGCTGTATTTTCACAAAAATAAAAAATACAAGTTAAAAAAAAAAACATTGAATAGTATCACAGATGAAGCCAGATTCAAGGTGTCAAATGCACCATTGAAAATTCATCACTTGCCCCTATACATTAGGATCCAGTGTCCGGTATGAAAGTTTTTTTGCCACATATGAAGGGAAAGGAATGCAAGCTTTCTCCCTTCAGCTTTTGTGTCATCATAGATTTTGAAATCAATGCCTTTTTAGTATGATTTTAAATAGGGGCCCATGTGTAATTTTAAAGTCTCATTTATTAGTTTTTCATGTGTCTTTTTATTACTCTTATGACCTCCCATTTTTTTATAATGCTATTTATTATAATGCTATCTTATACTTCTTGTATTTTACCTATATAGATTGTTACGTTTTCATATAAAATTAGGATTTTTTATGTTTTTTTTCTGGTGTTAATACTATTTCTCGCTATTGTAGAACTTATCATCCATCATCACTATTGATTAATGTGTGTTATTATTTATTTATTTCCTGTTCTCATTTCACTTATACCCATATATTTACCCTTTGAATGTTCACTAATGTACTTAGTCTTAATGCTTATATTTTATGTTAATCTAATATTCTTGTCGGTGGGCACTTTGAACTGCCTTCAGACCTCTGCGCGCCTGTCAAACCATAACGCAGGTGTCCTAAGGCGAGGTCAGGGAGACCAGAAACCTCATGTGGAGCAGAAGGGTACAAACAAAAACAAAATTATTAGTAATAGTCAGCATGGATTTATGAAGGATAGATCATGCCAAACTAACCTTATTTGTTTCTTTGAGGAGGTAAGTAGGAATTTAGACCAGGGTAATGCAGTTGATGTGGTCTACTTAGATTTTGCAAAAGAAAAGGATAATCCAAGGATTGGAGCGGAGCACAGCTGAGAAAAATGGGGCTAACACCAGCAAAAAAACGATAAATGATCATGGTATAAAGAGAACATTAGGTGAACACTCTGATGTGTTTCAGGCAAACGCCCTTTATCAAAGAGAGAGAGACTCTTTGATAAAGGGCGTTTGCCTGAAACACGTCAGAGTGTTCATCTGATGTTCTCATTATACCATGATCATTACAATATAACTTTTTAATCGTTTTTTGCTGGTGTTAGCCCCATTTTTCTCAGCTGTGCTCCGCTCCAATCCTTGGATTTTCCTTTTCTACTACTGACTGGCGTGATGCACGCAAAAGGGATAAGCTGACATTCATGTGAGTAGTATATTTCCTCCATTATTCGGTTGGGGAGAAGCTGACCACTATCAGTGCGATTCTAGAGGATTATTGTCTAGTGGAGCACTCTTACTGGATTATCATTCATCATCACAGTTATTTGTCTCCATATATACCCCTCATATGATATATACATGCACTGGTTCTAACAATCTCACCAGGCTTAACTAGAGCTTATCCAACACACAACCATGTGCTTTATTAAGGACTTTATTTGAAATATATGTTTCTTTTGTGTATTGAGCACCGTTATTTGGAACTTGTTTCTATTTACTTACCTTAGATTTTGCAAAGGCTTTTGATACGGTTCCACACAAGAGGTTGGTGAACAAAATAAATCAAATTGGACTCAGTCAAAATATATGAACCTGGATTGAAAACTGGTTGAAGGACAGACAACAGAGGGTTGCCATAAATTGAACTTGTTCAGGTTGGGCTAAGGTCGTGAGGGGAGTACCTCAGGGATCGGTACTGGGACCACTGCTTTTTAACTTGTTAATTAATAACCTTGAGGTTGGCATCGAGAGCAATGTCTCCATCTTTGTTGATGATACTAAATTGTGTAAGGTAGAAGAATCAGAGTAGGGTGTAATTTCTCTCCTGAAGGATTTGGAGAGACTGGAAACTTGGGCAGGTAAATGGCAGATGAGGTTTAATACAGATAAATGTAAGGTTATGCATTTAGGAAGCAATAATAAACAGGCGACTTAAAAATTAAATGGGGATAAATTGGGGGAATCCTTGATGGAGAAGAATTTAAGAGTGCTTGTAAAAATCAGGCTTAGAAATAGTGCCCAAAGTCATGTAGTAGCTGCAAAGGCAAACAAGATCTTATCATGCATTAAACAGGCAATGGATGGAAGGCCTAAACACGGAGGGTGACCGGGAACCCCCATGGACACTTATTTCTTAGTATGCTAGCTGGTAGTATTTGACTAGGACCTCAGTGGTATAAGTACTATTTTTTGGGTTAGCTTCACTGCAATTGGTGTAAATCTCTTTTATGCCTTTTAAGTGTGAGAGCCACCACAATGAATTAAAATCTGCCACACAAATAAAAAACATAAAAAATTGAAAATCAATTAAAATAAAAGAGTGCATCAAGCACAATAGTAAAAGTCTCTCACAATTCAACATGGATACACATGTAAATATTAGTTAGCAATCTGGGAACTTTAAAAATCAATGTTAATGAATTAAGTAAAAAAAACAGCCATATGACAGATATTTCTGTCCTAGAATCAGACCTTCAGGAGCACAAAGGAATCTGAAACCACAGCTGCATTCAATCTTAACCCCTTCAGTCTACATCTGAGTTTCCCCAAAGGTGGACAGCCTTTGGTGCAGCTAAAGGGTGTGAGCCGTTTGTTGCCATTTGCTGATGTTTAATGATGTTGTTCCATTTCAATCTTAAACTCACAAGCAGTTTTATTCCCTGTACCCAATTTTAACAACTTTAACTGTCCATGAAATATCTGTAAATTGACTGTATAATCTCTGGTCATTTAATGTAACCATGTACAGTATGGTTATCATAACTCTGTTCCCAGGACATACTTGAAAACGAGAGGTACCTTTCAATGTATTACTTCCTGTTAAAACATTGTATAAATAAATTCATCAGGTCTGATTCTAAGACCAAAACATAGTTAGTATGGCTGTTTATTTACTGAATTCATTCAAATAGTTTTTTAAAGTGCCCAGATTGCATGCTGATATTTACCTACAGTATCAGTGACAGAACAGCCACAAAAAACAACTAAGCAGGAATATTTTATTATAATTTACATATTACTCTACTCTTCATTAGTACTTTTAAGTTTGGACTAAATTAATGCTCAAATGCATATTAGTATTGCCAGGCTAGAAGTAAATAGAGTAACATATTAATCTAGTTTAGTGTCTGGCTTTATTAGTTCATTCTATTTAGGTATACAACCTTTATAGTACAATTAATGCTAAAAACATTGATCCATATCACAGATGAATATAGATGCAAGGTGTCTAATGCACCATTGAATATGCATCACTTGCCCCTCTGCATTAGGATCCAGTGTCCGCTATGAAAGTTGTTTTGCCCTAGTTAAAGGGAAGGGAATACAATTTTTCTCCCTTCAGCTTTTGTGACATCTTAGTTGTTTAATATGAGTAAAGGCTACGTTTTACGTATAGATTATTGACTTTTGTTACGGGAGACCAGACTGTTTACATCGGAATTCCAATCTCTAGACAGAACAAGAGGGTTAAATAAGCAAGGTTTAATTCAGTAGAAGCAATCAGGGAGCAACACAGATGCTAGACATGGTTACAATTTACCAAGACATGGGTCACAGGGTTTCATAGCTTACTAGGAAATGCCAGAACTATTTTACCCCAGATGTCTCCACAATCTGTCAATCACATAGATGCCCGGTCTCCATCCAGAAATGTGAAAGTCTGGGTGCCTATCAAGAAAGACAGTAATTGTGACTCAAATCAGAGCTCAAGGGTTAGATCGATCCAGACCAATTAGTAGTGGGGGAGGATTAGGTTTGTACTTGCCATGTTAAAATAAATTACCAGATTATAATGGGCATGATAATATACTATAAATAGTAAATGAGAAATATATGGTTCTTTTTGTTTAATTTATGTACTGTAAGTAATAGAGAAATGTTGTTATTATTTTTCATTTTTATGAATGTCTGAATTTTGTAAAATCTTTCAATAATTTCAGTATTTTACATCTGTTTTACCACAGCCAAACTGTGATACGTATAATACAAGGTCAGGATGCCCAAGAAATTTTGCTTTTCTTTGTGGCACAGATGGAGTAACATACGCAAATGAATGCGTGCTCTGTCATATCATAAGGTACAGCTAAGCTTTTTTTATTCCTGAAATCTACTGTACCCTTCTTCAGCCATAGATTAGTTGTATCATTTTCATTGCAATGAATCCAATTTTAAATACAGTGTACCTTTCTAAGTGTACTCTTCAGAGCCATGAGATTCCAAATCCTTAATTATTTACTTTACAATTGCTCGGATACACTTGAACTAAAATATTCAGTTACTGTAAGTGTTTCACTTATTATTTTAATGCACATTTTCGGGTAGTATTTTAGGAGGAGTGTATTGTAAAAACAGTAGTGTAGGTAACATTACATGCCATTCTCATGCACTTTATAAATAAACAAACAATAGTAATACTTTATATTAAATTACACTAAACTGTACCTCCTTGCAGCTGAATTACTTAACACTAAGCAAGTATCAACATTTAGAAAAAAAAGAGAATACTATACAGTATGCTAACATGCTTTAAGATTAGTCCTTCCAATATAAAACAGGCAAACACTTACGGGTTAGGGTCATATTCTACAGTATCTTATCCAAAAAGGCACATTTGGCAGCTTGTTTAAAGAAAATCCAAGAGTAATGAAACACAAAGGGGCCTATGCAGAGAGCAGCGCTATTTCGAAATTCGCCATTTTTTGGAGAAAATCGCGCAGAAAGCAGCAGAAAATGGCGAGTTCCGAAAAACGCGCCAATTTTTCTTTTCTAGTTATAAAACTCGCCTCGCGGCTGGCGAGAACCTCAATCTCGACAGTTTTAAAAATATCCGTATGCAGAGAGGCGCGAACGGCATCTAGCGGCTGTTCGCGCCAATAAAATGGCGCGATTGTCTCAGTTTTAACTCGCCAGAGAAAACTGCCGCTCGCGGCCATTGCAAAGGGAAAAAAAAGCCGCGAATTTGTTTTAACACATTTCTGAAGCGCGCATCTCGCCAATTTAAACTTGCCACACGCATCCATGTTAAACATAGCAGAATTCGCACTTTTCTGCATATGGAGATTAAGGGGCCTATGCAGAGAGCAGCGAATTTTAAAATTGGCGAATTTATTAAAAAGTAGCTTTTTTGGAGAGTTTTAATCTCCATATGCAGAAAAGTGCGAATTCTGCTATGTTTAACATGGATGCGTGTGGCGAGTTTAAATTGGCGAGATGCGCGCTTCAGAAATGTATTAAAACAAATTCGTGGCTTTTTTTTCCCCTTTGCAATGGCCGCGAGCAGCAGTTTTTTCTGGCGAGTTAAAACTGAGACAATCGCGCCATTTTATTGGCGCGAACAGCCGCTAGATGCCGTTCGCGCCTCTCTGCATACGGATATTTTTAAAACTGGCGAGATTGAGGTTCTCGCCAGCCGCGAGGCGAGTTTTATAACTAGAAAAGAAAAATTGGCGCGTTTTTCGGTACTCGCCATTTTCTGCTGCTTTCTGCGCGATTTTCTCCAAAAAATGGCGATTTTCGAAATAGCGCTGCTCTCTGCATAAGCCCCTAAAACTCTCCAAAAAAGCTACTTTTTAATAAATTCGCCAATTTTAAAATTCGCTGCTCTCTGCATAGGCCCCTAAGTCTTGAGCTAGAAGCATATTCTTATTGCAATCACAAATAATACATGTCCGTGTTTTCAGTATTGTGGAGTAATAAGGTTACAGTCCAGGTGCAGAGTGAGTAGAGGTAATTGTTTTGTCTGGTGACAGTGTGCCCTCTAATGTATAATTTATGAAACTGGTAATTCAATAATATATTCAAAGTCACTGAGGTTTAATCAAACACTGTGCCTAGGAGAAGGGGAAGGAGATGTACTTTTGAGAAGTTGGGACACAGTACAAGTTGGATACAGGACATCCCAAACAACTCTCTCCACTATAGTTGATATCCCCCTTTGAACCAGACTTATGTAAAACAGTTCATGAACAAAATAAGACTAAGCAGTCAGCTTATATTTTATTTATTTATTTATAAAATATTTTACCAGGAAGTAATACATTGAGAGTTACCTCTCGTTTTCAAGTATGTCCTGGGCACAGAGAAAAACAAATAATACATGGTTACAAGTACAGTTACATAAATGAACAAGGTATACATTATATACAAGACATTGCATGCACAGTTAAAGAAAATATATATTATGAGCGTATGAAACAGTTACAGACCAGGTTAAAATGTGAGACAGCCATATCACCTTGTGAAACTTTGTACTCACTGCACCGATGATTGGACAAGCTCCATGGGCGTGTGTGTGTCTCCAGAAAAGCAGCAAAGATTGATGACCTGGATGGTAGGAACAAGGAGAGCACCGCTCTGAGAGAAAAAACAACGGTGAACCAGACAGGAATTGCTGATAAAAAGTTAGGTGTATTCTCAATAAGGAGTCACTCACAATATTGCTGTCGCACAAAGAAAGTCCTCTAATGCTTTTCACAATAAAGCATGTGTGAAATGCATTAGAGGACTTCGTTTGTGCCACAGAAATGTTGCGAGTGATTCCATTTTGAGAATAAACTTACTTTTTTATCAGCAATTCCTGTCTGGTTCGACGTTGGTTTTTCTCGCAGAGCGATGCTCTCCTTGTTCCTGCCATCCAGGTCATCAATCTTTGTTTAATGAAACAACTGAAAAACTACTGAAGCCCTCTAAATTTTATATTAATTAAAGAAATAACTGACGTAGCCCACAAACCAAAAATTTCAATGTATTTGTGCACGATTTTGCTAAACTCTCTCTTCACCCTGTATTCTATTTACTCTGATAACAGTTTACCGGGTAAAAAAACCTCAAAATGATCAGATTTCTTTTTACTTGGTGAAATAAGCACAAACATAGTTACATAATGTGATACAAGAGGCAAAATTAACTGAGACTGTGGTCTGGAAACCTAACCAATTATACAGAGTGTTGACTCCTAGTTAACCAAAATATATTACTCATCTTGACCTTGGTTTTACCAGTTTCCCAGCTCTGTCCTATCCGTATCACCTTAGTTTTACATTCCAATCGTCCTACTGAAATATATTGCAGATGTGAGGGACCCTATAAAAAAAGTGTAAACTCTCCTGCAACTTTCTAATACTGAGCCAAAGCATTCACTGCAATAATAAAGAATAGCACCATAGATATAAGTAAGATATTGATAATGCGCTCAGTCCGTTATCACTCCTATACACAAAGAGTACTTACAATGTTTCATCATATTAAAGCAACAATAGCTTCCAGAAGCAAATATGAATTATCACACATTTAGTTGTTCATTTTACAACTAGCAGAGAATTACCAAAATTGCAAGAACTTACAAGCATTTCAGTTATATTGAATACTTTTTAACCCACAAATGAACACCATTTACGTAAGGGGGCAATGGGGGGCATTTTGTAATATGGATCTGACCAGGTGGCTGGTTCTGTACCCCCATTAAATATATTTAATTTTTACTTTTTAAAGAAAGTTTCATTTTAAATATAAACCAAACAAATCTATTAATGTTATTATAATAACTAAACTTCTATTAAATTCAGTACAACTTAAACGTATAACTTAACCCTATCAACTTATTACTCCCACCTTAATTTGTTCTCTCAGTGTCCATTATCAGTACTGTGCGTTGGTGACAATCCTGCTGTTTCTATCCTCTGCCTCGGTCCATATACTGTCAGTCATTCTTCCTCTGTGCACAGGGCTCTTTGTCTCTCTTTATTGTTCATTCTTGATAGTTTTAGTTGTTTAGCCTTTTTAATCTTCATCATCCAACTTTTATTTGTATACTGTTATTATTCTCCTCGCTGATGCTCTCTCACTCTGTCTGACCTTTCCCATCAACTGACAATCTCCACATTCAAATTCCAACAATCACTTTTCTGCTGCCAACTACCATAGAACCCCGCACTGGCGGTACAGCTGCAGGTTCCATGTGCAGCAGCTCAGCGCTTGCAAAGTCTATTACAGTAGCTTTCAATACTTGCTTATTTGAAGGTTGTAAGTTTGACCCCCCTAAGGCTGTGCTTATAGTGCCAGCGACGGTGACATAAATGGCGACAGCGTGCACTTATAGTAGGCACGACGCGACGGCTTGGTCGCGATCGCTGGAAGTCACTTCAATTTGATTTGTCCAGCGGCTGCAGCGTGACATCAGCATTGCCGTCACGTTGCTGTCGCCAGCACTATAAGTGCAGCCTTGCACAAGTTGTTTGCTTAGTGACCATGTACATTTTTATACTATGACTTCTTTGTAGTACTTTTTGAAGTAGGAGTGTTTTAAAGAAAATGCAGGTACAAAATGGCTAACATTCTAACACCTTTTTTTTATTATTTACAGAGACAGTGGGCAGGATATTCAGATTGAATCGGCGGGCGAATGCTGATGCAGTGGATTCAATCTGTGAAGAAATCAAGATGTTGACCCTTTTCAGATAATGCTCATCTCAGATAACTGCTTAGATATTAGCTAAAAAATATTAATTTCTTGTTGGCATTTCGATTGACAAACATAATAAAATATGCAGATATAAAACTAACATCCATGTTGTTTGTTGATATAATTATGATATTCTAGCAATAGTATCAACGGTATGCAATTGTTGTAATAAATGTATGGCTACAATTTTGAAAAATATTATCACAATTAAAATAAGAAACATACTTTGCTGTGGAAGAGATAACAGTTGTAAATATTGCAAAAGCTAATAGACTTTAAGTACCTTTTATGTATGAATGTTCAAAGGCAAATAACCAAAGTTTTCTTTGCACGCAGCATTTTTTAGGGTGCCTTGAAAGTCACAGGCTAAATTCAAAATCTGAGAAATTCAAGTTTTTTCGATTTTAATCTGTTAGCTGTATAGTTTATGCTCCATCTCATAGTACACCTTCTGAATAAAAAAAAAAGAACTGATGTTGAACAAAACCAGGTGAAATATTACACTGATGCTAAAAGACGTTCAAATATCCTCTAGCATCAATTAAATAGAAAAACACTATTTAAAAAAAAAAAAAAACCTTGTATTTTATTGATTTTACAAATTATAGGGGAGGGAGGGGGCAGGGGGTGCAGAAAACAAAAAAAGGGGGGGGAGGGAATGGACGCGGGTTACATCCATATAGCTTCCACACAGGGAGAATACAAAATTACATACATAGTTACAACTGAATTCTCAGCATTACAGAGTGTTCGTCAATCAATAGAGGCTATAGACAGTAGTTAAGTTGGGTTTTGTACCAGGTAAGTCACCCATGGATTCAAGATTGTCATAAATCTATTGCATCTGTCATGGATTAGACTGGAGAGTTTCCCCATGGTCATTATATAATTTAGTTTCTGTTTAACTGCTTTTAGAGGTGGGTGATCGATCTGTTTCGAGTGTCTCACAATTGCAGTTTTGGCAGCTGACAGTATTGGTGTTGCCAAGAGATCCACATTCCTCTTCATATCCTCCACTGGCCTTAGAATTAACACTGTTTCCATGTTCCATAGCAAATCCATTCCCAAGACTCTTTTTATTAGTCTTCTAACCTTTCCCCAGAATAGAATAATCTTGGGAGAAGACGAACAGTTATGCTTAAATGTGCCTATATGGCCCCAGTAGCATCAGCATAGGGGAGAAGTTCATGGGAAGGAGTGTAGAAGGGCAGTATCATCTGTGCACTATTTTGACGTTGGTTAACCTAACTGCTGAGCATCTGTAAGCTATTGCTATTCTATCATATATACCTTCCTATTACCTTAGATACTGTACAAGGTATACCTACTGTATATCTTTTTCCCAGTCAGGAATATTGAAGTGTAACTTCTTTGCTGGCACCTACAGAGTTTTGATAGGGAAAATGTCATTCGTCGTAACGAAACGAGTGATGGAAGTGACATAATGACGGTGGAACTTGGCGCATGCATACAGTGGCAGCCTCCTTTAACCTCCTGCGGCCGTTTCCCCGCAATTTTTAAAATCGTGGGCAGATGCGGCATGTTTTCAGCCATTTTTGGCGCCACGAGCTCTTTCATTGTTTAGCGCTGTCTGGTGAATGCGGCTGTCGCGCGGCAAAGTCTGTGACAAACGGAAAACATCCCCGAATTTTTTCGGGGATGTAGGAGGTTAAAAGGGGCCGCAACAGTAGAAGGGTCCTCGGGCAAGCGCAGGCGCAGAGGCCTCTGGCACTCCAGCACCAACACTTGGGACAGCAGCACAAACACTTGGGACATGGAAACCACACACACACACACAAAGCCAGAGACACACACAAACACATAAACACACACACAGAGGCACACACACACGCACACAAACACACACACAGATCTTCACAAACACAGAGACACACAGAGATACACACACAGTCACACACACACATTCGCAGACAAAAAAACACACAAGGAATTCACAGTCACTATAAATATAGAAGTGCAAATAGCTCAACCATGGGGGGTATCGAGCACGTGCGTTCTAAGTCAAACTTCTTTGCATTTTGCCACTGAAATTGTTTTTGATTTTTAATTAAAATCATCGCCATCACAAATTTAATTTCTGTGACAAAACAGTGACAGAAGACAAAAGTTTCACTTAAAATGCCCATGCTCGGCACACAGACTTTTTTTTTCTTTTGTCTGCCCACTGATTTGCTGTACTAGGATTTGGTAAAGTTGGGCGATCGTCCCCTTGTGATAATCCCCTGACCGATACAAATTCTCAAAGGCAGAACGGGTCCTGCTGAATTTTACATTTGGCTGTAACGAGGAGACGTAGTGCTTCAGCGGAAGATATTGAAATAGGTATGTATTTGGGATTCCAAACTCCTCTTAATTCAGAAAATGTCTTTATCTTGTCCGCTTTCTGTATATCATTAATGGTTGACAAACCTTTTCTTTCCCAGATCTTAAATATGTTTGAGTGATATGTTGGGGCAAAATCAGGGTTGAACCTGATCTGTAACAATGGTGAGGGAATAGACGAGATTTGCTGAACCTACAACTTTTGTCCCAAATATGTAGGGAGGGTGGTTACTGAAGTTTGTCTTGTTTCCTTTTTTAGCCACAGAAGTGTTGCAATGTCAGTGGTCTGTGCTTCTGCCCTTTCAATATCTACCATGGGTTTGGTTCCCATCCTCGGTTAACAGTATATTAATGGGCTCAGCCTAGAAGCTTCATAATATTTAACCAAGTCTGATTGACCTAGTCCCCTTGTGTTATTGGGAGCACCATAAATGTATTCTCAATTGTAGGATTTCTCTTATACCAGATGAACTTTGTGATCTCCTTCTCTAGATTTCTAATAACTTTTAGAGGAACTGTTATTGGTAAGACCTGGAATAGATACATCAGTCTAGGTAGTAGGTCATTTTAACCAATGTAATTCTGCCTGACTATGATATTTGGTATCCCATCCAAGACTTTAGGTCTTTTTCATCACATTTAGGGATTTATTTTGCATATTGTTTTAAATTTCTTTAGGTTTATATAAATTCAGGGCCTCTTATATTATATGATTTATTAAAAAATGTGACAGCTTCCCGAAATCCTCCAGGGTATTAAAAACACTCTGTAGGGATGATTTGGGGCTGGTCAATGAATCAGAATGTCGTTAGAGAAGAAGTAAACTTTGTATTCTCCATCACCGTGGGGGCTCCTTTTTTATCCCTTTTAATCTCTCTTACTTTAGAGGCCAATGCCTCTATACACAGTGCAAATAAATGGGGGGACATTGGGCACCCCTGTCGCGTGCCATTGATTTTTATTGATGGGGAAATGTGGCCTGACGTGCAGACCGAGCTGTAGGGTTGGCATATAGTGCCCTGATACCATTAATAACATTTTCGTGAAGACCCATCTTATGAAGGACATGAAACATAAAGGGCCATAGCACCATGTGGAATGCTTTTTTTGCATCTAATCCCACATTTAGAGTTGGTGTTGGTTTGAGTTGCTATTATGAATTATATTAATAATCCTATGGATGTTGTCTGGGGCTTGAACTTTAAGGCTGAAGCCCACCTGGTCAGGGTGTACAAGAGTGTTAAAAAATTGTCGAATTTAAAAGCCAGTCTGTAGCTTGGCCATAGTGAGGGGTCTTTCTCTTCTTTTGTTATTACAATAATTGAGGCTTCAAGCAATTCACTCAGCATACTTTCACATTTTAAGATTTTGTTAAACAATCCAACCAGGTAGGGCTTCAGTATAGATTCAAACTTTTTATAATAAAGATTGGAAAACCCATCTGGGCCTGGGGCTTTGGGATTTTTGATTGTTTTTAATGGTTTTGGAAAATTCCTCTGCCGTTATTGGGGCCCTTAACTTATTGGCGATTGATCTGTGAAACTGGGGCAGTCTACTTGAAAAAAAAAAAAAAATTATTTTCCCTTCCTGGTCTAGGTATTTTTATTCAGGCTTTTTCAGGTTATATAAACTGCCATAGTAATTCACAAATTCCCTGTTGATTTCCACTGGATTGTAACTTAAGACATCGTGGTTGGTCTTTATCATGTATATATTTAGACTAGACATTTTATTTCTGAGTTTAGGTGCAAACTATCTGTCTGGCTTATTTCCCTTTTCATAGAGGATTTGGTTAGTCCACCGCATTGCCCTCTCCATATCTTCTATCAAGATATTTTTAACTTCAGCTCTATCTTTGTCTATTTTGGCCCTTGTTTCATCTGTAGGTTAGTGTTGGTACGCCTCTTCATTTTCTCTGAGACTGTCAGTTCATCTATCTATTCTCCTGTTTTTCTATTTCTTTCTGTGTGAGGCAATGCTGACTATCTTGCCTCTTAGGGTGGCCTTATGTGCGGCCCATAGTGTGTTTTCTCCCACACGAATATTATTATTTAGTGAAAAAAATTCCCGGTGGGCTGCATCTATAGTTTCTAAAATCTTAGGGATCTTAAGTAGGAGGTCAAACAGGCACCAGCATGCGTTGGGCGATTTCTGGTGTATACCTTGCAGTAGCAACGGCACCGGGACATGGTCCGACTAAGTGATGCTCTACATCTCGACTTTAACAGTGCAGTTGGCCAGGTCTCTAGATAGGAGCATGTAATTGATATGTGTGTATTGTTTGTGGGGAGCAGAATAAAACGAGTATCTCTTTGACAATGGGGGTTCAACAGTCCCCATGTCTCAACCAATTCCCTTACTTTTGTGTTGTTTTTCAGGGCTCTAGAGTTTTTTCATTTTGAGTGGCGGTCTTTTTTGAGCATTCTCGCCTTATCCTTGATAAGGTCTATGATGATGTTTAGATCCCCGCCTAGTATTAGATGTCCTTTTTTATGCTGATTAATAGTATCGAAATCTTCATTGAGAAACAATACTTGGCCTTAGTTAGGGGCATAAAGGCTTACTATAGTTAGTTCTACTGTGCCAAGTTTTCCAGTGAAAATTATCCTTCTGCCTTTTTTATCCCTTTTTATTTTTTCAATAGCAAAGGGGGCACTCATTATAATCCAGATAGCTACTCCTACCTTTTTGTTTTTAGACAGAAAATGATACATTTGAGGGAAATTTTCTTAGCCTACTGTAGTAAAGTTTTCTCTTTTTAGATGTGTTTCATGTGTTATGAATATGTATGTATGTATGTCTTTATTTATAAAGCGCCATTAATGTACAAACCGCTTCACTGTAGTTATACATGTGACAATCATATAAATAACAAATAATACAAATAACAGATCATAGAAAAAAGTGCTTCAGACATAAAAGTAACGTTTCGGAAGAGGAGCCCCTGCTCCGAAGAGCTTACAATCTAATTGGTAGGTAGGAAGAATGTACAGAGACAGTAGAAGTGCATTCTGGTAAGTGCGCCTGCAGGGGGCCAAGCTTTATGTATTATGTGTATAGTATAAGCCTTGATGCTACTCATATGCTTCATTAAGCAAGTGTGTCTTAAGGTGGGTCTTAAAGGTGGATAAAGAGGGTACTAGTCGGGTATTGAGGGGAAGGGTATTCCAGAGTTGTGGGGCAGTCAGTGAGAAAGGTTTAATGCAGGAGAGGGCTTTAGATACAGAGGGGGTAGAGACATGGCAACCTTGAGAAGAATGCAAAAGTCGGGATGGTGCATAGCGAGAAATTAGGGCTGAGTTGTAGGGAGAGGCAGAAGAGTGCAAAGCTTTAAAAGTGAGGAGGAGAATTGAGTGCCAGATGTGGGATTTGATAGGAAGCCAGGAGAGTAATTTCAGCAGGGGAGACGCTGAGACAGATATAGGAAAGAGTAGAGTGATTCTGGCAGCAGCATTTAGGATAGATTGTATGGAAGACAGGTGAGAGGCAGGAAGGCCAGGCAGCAGGAGGTTACGGAAATCGAGACAGGAGAGAGTGACGGCCTGAGTCAGAGATTTAGCAGTGGAGCAACAGAGGTGCATCTTTGTAATATTGCAGAGGAAAAAGTGACAGGATTTAGATTCGTTTTGAATGTGAGAGGAGAATGTGAGAGAGGAGTCGAGTGTAGGGAGGAAGTATATGGAGCTCTGTTTTTGCCATGAAAAGTTTGTCAGCGGAGGGCCATCCAGGATGATATTGCAGAGAGATATTCAGAAACTTTGGTCTGTACAGCAGGTGTAAGGTCAGGGGTTGAAAAGTAAATTTGTTTGTTGTCAGCATAGAGGTGATATTTAAATCCAAGAGATGTGATCAGGTCACCTAGAGAAAGGGTGTACAGAGAAAAGAGAAGAGGTTCCAGGGTACCCCCATAGCGAGATCAATAGAGGAGGAGGGGTTATCAGAAGAGACACTGAAAGTACAATGGAAGAGGTAAGAGGAGATCCATTATACTGTATCACCTAATTTAGATTTGAAGTCTCTGAACATCAGCCTCCTTTTCATAGGGGAATTTAGACCCTAGACATTCTGGGAAACTACTTTTAGACGACTAAAAGGGTTGAGGCCCTCAAACAACATGGGCCTTTGACTCTACCCATTGGACATTTGGGACATACAGAGTCTAAGACAAAATGTGGTTAGGGTGCACTGTGGTACCTGTGGTCTGATGATAGTTGAGCGTACATACTTATCATCTCAGTTGAGGCCACATGGTGGTTACAATGTGCGTCGTGTGTCACAACCTCCAGGAGGGCTATCAAAGCTTTATATCTCTCATGGAGAAACAATGATTAAACTTTAACAATGTATACAATTCCGAAACAGAATTATCAACACTGCTGCCAAACTAAGCCCCGCAGGGCCAAGACCTTGATTGAATGGCTCTCAGCTTTTTCTTTGCCTTTTAACTCTTTAAAAACTAATCTTAAAATTAAGATATCTTATACAGAGGCGACACACTTTAACCTCACTCGGCTAGAGCCGCAAGCCGCGAAGTTTCCCGGCTTTGTAATTCCCCGAAGGGAGCCCTGGTGTCCCGAGATGTGGGGGATGGTGGTGGGGGGCTCTGGGGACCCGGTGGACCCGGAGAGGGGAGGGGGATGCCTCGATCGGAGGACCGATCCTCCGAGGCTCCGGCGCGCGCATGGGACACCTCGGCGCGCGCCCGGGACACCTCGGCTCGCGCCCGGTATCTGTCGCGGCCGAGACCGGGTAAATGTTAGAATAAACTAGGCCGCGACAGTATTTTTAAAACACTCTTTTTTTAACAGAGCAGTGCATGGATTGAAGCAGGGGGTCTCCAGAGCCAAACCCCATTAATTTCAGACCCAGGGACATTCCTGTATAAAAAAATACAGAAAAAAAAATAGAAAGAAAAAAAATGGCATTAACCTTTTTAATAGTATATATAGATTATTTGTTTTAGATGGTTGCACTAATGTTAAAGCAGCAATCATGCTTTTTTTCTTTTTAACTCAGGTTTGAAGCAGGTCTCGCCATAGTAGGTGTCAGTAGCTGCTCTTCTCAGCTAATAGCTGAAATGAATTGGTTCAGCTCTGGAGACATTCTGCTTCAATACTGGGTAAAAATTAAAAAACAAACGTTTTTAAAAAGGTGCTTGGATTGCCCTTTTAGTATTTTGTACTTTTTCACCAACAACCATAACTGTTTGTTTTAAAATTGAAACACATTAGTCTAAAAAATAACTTAATTCAATTATAACAACATAATAATAACAAAAAAACTGAGTAACAAAAAAAAATACAAACCATTGTTTTAAAACAACAAATAAAGATGTAGGTCACAGTTATTTGAATCACTGTTGCATTGTGGACGGATATGATCTTTTAATTAAAATATCACTTTCTTACAAATTGTAATAGCTGCTCTCCACAAACTGGACGGAGCCGCGAGGCAGAGGTGGGGATATACAAACACCAACCTGGAGCTGCGAAGACACGTCCGGAATGCAGATTCGTAGTCATGGGTATCTGGGTCAGGATAGGAGAAGTAAGGAACGTAGATAAACTAGCCATGGTCAGTGGTATGAGAGGATATGGATCGTTGGGTTCACTAGCCAAGGTTGAGGGTTGGAGAGAGAAGGTTGGTTTTCGACAATAGTCCAGGTCAGAAACAGCAAGACAAGACAAGGCATAGGACAATGGTCCAGGTCAGAAACGACAAGACAAGGCATAGCAAAGCAAGGCAGGGGACAAGGCAAAACAAAGTCTTTGTGACCAACTTAGGAGTTACCACCGCTAGGGTAATGAAGGGGTTAGATTCTCCCGCAAACTTTGCGGTAGGCCTAACTACCCACCCTGGGCCAAGTACCCCCTTCACTCACCCCCTCTTCCTCTAATAAATCTGGTAGTATGCCTTCACCCCTTCATTGCCTTAGCGGTTAGCCAGGCATTTATAGGGGTAAGTCTGCTTTGACTAAAATCAGTTTACACAATAATGCTGATAATAAGGACTTCACTGATTGCAACTGGATGAAAATTCAACAAAAGAATAAAGTACATTGTTTGTTTATAATTATTTAATGTATTTCAAATGATCAGTAGCATCTTTTTAAGAAGGCTCTTTTTTGAATTAGGTATGGTATTTACTTTTGCTGATAATTGTGACAGATTAAAGTGTATCCTTCTGAGTGCCAAAAGTGTGACCAAAGAAATCTTACAATGTGTTTAACACTATTACTTCTTTGTTACCTTTACTATTTTAAGGAGAAATTAATGTAATCTTCCTTTATGTGAAAATTCATGAAGTAATAGGAATGGGCAGTTCCAAAATTAGGAACATGTTGTCAAATTGCAGATAGTTTATGAAACACTCACTGCAGGGCCAGTGCAAGGGTATTTGGCTCTCTATAAGAACTCTCAGCTTGCACCCACATCCGCCCCCACCCCCAAACAATTATCTTTCTGATTTTTTTTGTCTAACTGAAAAATTAAAATGTTATACCCAATAGATTTATTCAAACACACTCTCCCTCCTCTCAACATGTCTCCCAGCCTCTCTCTCTCTCTCTCTCTCTCTCTCTCTCTCTCTCTCTCTCTCTCTCTCTCTCTCTCTCTCTCTCTCTCTCTCTCTCTCTCTCTCTCTCTCTCTCTCTCTCTCTCTCTCTCTCTTTCTCTCTCTCTCTCTTTCTCTCTCTTTCTCTCTTTCTCTCTTTCTCTCTCTCTTTCTCTCTCTCTTTCTCTCTCTTTCTCTCTCTTTCTCTCTCTTTCTCTCTCTTTCTCTCTCTTTCTCTCTCTTTCTCTCTCTTTCTCTCTCTTTCTCTCTCTTTCTCTCTCTTTCTCTCTCTTTCTCTCTCTTTCTCTCTCTTTCTCTCTCTTTCTCTCTCTTTCTCTTCCCTGATACACACACAACAGAACAAAATACACAGACACATGAAACCGAACAGAATAGGACACACAGGACAGAGACATACAGCCTCACCTCTATCTGATCCATGCTTAGACACGACCCCAGGCTCCTACAGTAGCATCTACTTAAGGATGGAGGAAACTGCCCAGCCTGCTAGCAACAGCCCTGCTCTGGGAGATCAGGAAAACCCCTGCACTAAGCAAACTAGCAGCTGCCGCTATGGTTGCCAGGGTTCCAGTATTGAATCAAACGGTCCTGTATTTGGACACGCTGTCCAGTAAAAATGAGAGGTATTACGTGACATGTATGTGTCCAGTATTAACTCTCTAGACATAGTGACCTGAACGGCTTGTGGGGCAGCAGAATTTTCATAAGCCAGGAAAGAGCAGGGCTGTTGCTAGGGGGCTGTTCAGTTTCCTCCATCCTGATTTGCTTCTGCTGGGTAATGCAGCAAATCAGGAGGAGGTGTCAGGGGCCTGGGACAAAGAGATGACGAAACAGAATTGAGTGGAGATAGGGGTGTGTCTCGAGTACGTCGTACCTCTCATCAATGTGTCCAGTATTTTTAGAAAAGCCACCTAGCAACCCTAGCTTCCGCCCCCCCATATTCTGTCACCCTAGGTGGATGCCTAGGTTCCCTAATGATTGAACCGGCCCTGATTCACTGCCATTACAGTATGTTGTTTTTCTGTGGGTGACGTTTTTATTATCCATTTCTGGAAAGCCTCTGTCTCACTCAAAAAAAACATTTGTTTAAAAACTATGGACACATTTATGCTTTTAATAAACTACTGCAGCTTAAAGAAAGTCTGATGGTGAAAGAATAGAATGTACAATGACACGCTTAAAAATTTCGCTGACAGAAGTCTGGCAGCACTCGAGTGCCACTGGACTTCTGGGGTTGTAGCCAAGTGATCTCTTTGGGTAGTTATCACGTGGTCTTAGCAGGCTCCTTAGTGAAGTGTAGAAAACCAGACTGTGTGGTGCTCTTAAAACGTAGACTCAGCAACTTCAATTATAATGTATTACATAGTGTTTGTCCTCGAAGTATCCCACATATAAATGGTGACCACCTATAGCATAAACACCTATTTCCACCAGGTATCAATAAACCGGAAGAGTATAACCCCAATTGGTAAATACTCACACTAGCTAGTGTCCAGCCAAATCATTGAATGGGAAAAAACGGTGTATATAGAGTAAATAAACTCACTTAAAGCAGGTGGTCCTCCCGGGATTAACCTTCCTAGGTGCGTGCCTCCGGTACTCCACAGCAAGGGCAGATATCCAGAAAGGAGAATTGGAGCACAGCTACATGAAAAATATGCTAGAGAGTGTTTCCCAAAATGAGAGGTTTATTATGGTCAGAGCATGGTAACAGAAAAAATAGAGCCCTCAGGCCCCCACCGACATGTTTCGAGCGTGCGCTCTTTATCAAGGTGTACAATGATCTAATATTCCCCCTTACCTAATATAGTCTCCTTTTCCCGCCAAACGTCCCGTTAACCCGTCGCTTAGCTGTATCACCTGCAATGCACCCTGTTGCCAGAGTGCATCACGAGTACCACGCTTCACGGCGGGTGTCGCGGTGACGCCAAGAAACACAACAAACTTTATTGACAATATAAACTTAACAAACCTAACACAACTTCAAACAACTTTATTAATCTATTGAAACATAATATATATTAACTAAAGATACAAACATACAATACGAATAAAATCAATTTAAAAAAACACAAGCAAGTTTAAAGAAAAAATACAAGCAAGGTTTAATGAAAAAACGTTGATCGTTACAAGTTTAAAAGAAATATTTATTTATATATTGGGTTGTGAAACATATGAATCCACCCGCCGTGAAGCGTGGTACTCGTGATGCACTCTGGCAACAGGGTGCATTGCAGGTGATACTGCTAAGCGACGGGTTAACGGGACGTTTGGCGGGAAAAGGAGACTATATTAGGTAAGGGGGAATATTAGATCATTGTACACCTTGATAAAGAGCGCACGCTCGAAACATGTCGGTGGGGGCCTGAGGGCTCTATTTTTTTCTGTTACCATGCTCTGACCATAATAAACCTCTCATTTTGGGAAACACTCTCTAGCATATTTTTCATGTAGCTGTGCTCCAATTCTCCTTTCTGGATATCTGTCCTTAGTGAAGTGATCAGAAGTGGGGCCCCTTCCACTTATTTTCCTTTTGTGTCCAGTGCTCCAAATGATCAGTGAATGAAATCTTCCACTATAAAATGAGCAAACATAACAAGGTTACATCCCTGATGTGCCTGGCCTTTTAACTTTTAATTTAAGTCAGTATAGCAGACTAACCATCATAGCTTATCGACACCTTTTTTTTCAAAATCTACTGTAACAAAAAGATTTTTATTTTTGGACCTTTGACATTTTTATGGTAAATAAAAGCTTTGGAGGGTTTTACAATCTGTATCTATCATCTTCTGGTCATAAAAACATTTATCAGTCCTCAAAACTAAAGGTGAATTGTTTTCTTTTTTTGTCTATTGTTTGTATAGCCATACTGTAATTGGACAAACAAATAAACATAAGCAGCTGATATGCTTGAATTCAGTGACCCACAGAAAAAAAAGGAAATCATTTTAACATTTTTTTTATGGGTGATTGGACTTTAAGGACGTTGATTAGACTATTTTTTAAATGGTAATTACATTGTAAGCTCTTCGGAGCAAAGACTCCTTTTCTTAGATGTTACGTTTATGTCTGAAGCACTTATTCATATTATTTGTTATTTATTATAATAAGGTTATTATAACATAATTTATGTTATTTATATGATTGTTACATTTATTACTGCTTTTAAGCTGTACTGTATGTACATTAATGGCTCTATAAAAATAAAGACATTCTGAACATACAGTACATACATACATTTGACATGCTATTTGGGACTCCCACATGTTAATTGATAGCAGTTGTGCTACATATTAGGTTGTTGAAATCAGCGTCATCAATCAATGAGACTCCGCCCTGGGGCTTCTTGGATGGGCATTCCTGACACACCCTCAGCCTCATTTATATATCTGAACAATATGGAACTGAATCATCACCTTAATCTGGGAAAATCTGAATAAATATTTCTTCAATAAAGTGGTTGCTGTGTGGTTACCACATTTACAAGGTGTTTATTACTCCTCTTTGTTGTACTGCTCCGTTATACTGCTCCGGCAGTTTAACACACATATACATATTTTTATGAACATTCCAGATGGACATATCATCTGTGCATCATGGGGGGTATCAAACTTTTGCAGCAATATACCTGATTAATGCACATAAACGCTTTTAAAAAAAGGTTAATACATGGACATGCAAGATGTTATATAGTTTTATTGCGCTTATTTAAAGCCAAAAATGTAATTTGCCATGCTTAATACATAGGCCCTTGTATGTTTATCAGTGAGGGCTCAAGAGCATCAGGTGTTAGCAGTAAGGGTCACTGACAATTAACCTTCTCTGTGCAAGAAAGGCCTGTACATATTGCCCAGTGAGGTGTTGTCTATCCATTTGCCAGCAAAGGGGTTCAAACTGATGTGCACAAAATATTTGCTGACTGATTCCCCTGATTAGAATAAAAATGGCTATTACAGTGGCGGCCGCCCTGAGTCTAACGTGGCCGCCACCGCGGGAATTTTCAAACCGCGTGCAGGGGCTTTTTTTTTTTTTTTTCGGCGCCTGCGGCGTTTCCATTGTTCAGGGCCATTAGCGCTGAACGGAGAAACGGCCGGTGCGCGGCCGCGAGTTGCGGCTGGCGTGCGGCCAAGTTCGGCGGCTGAAAAAAAAAGCCCCGAACAATTGCGATTAAGCTTTAGAATAAGCTTAGCCGCAACAGTATTTAGGCATATATTTTTAAACATTGTGGGCCAGCTTCATTATAGTGCATTAGCTAATTGTATCAAACGTCGATCTACAGTTAAAAAAAACAAAAAACACGTCACAACACAAGGATTTTTCCCCACGAAAACCCTGTAGGCACCAGCAAAGTACTGTAGTTTCACTTAAAAAAAAAAAAAAAGCTTTTATCCACTCACCTTATGCAATGACTTGAATAGACTGGTACTGAATCTCCTAGATATCCCTTCTAGGAAATCCACAGGCCCGAGTCCTCACCCTTCAACTTTCCTGTTCCTTATGGAATGTCTGTTCTATCTCCAGCAAACTTACTGCAATTCACAACCTCTTTGTCTAACTTTCAACCTCTCTTATAACCTCCCAAATAAAAAGTCATCTGGCCCTGACGGCATACATTCAAGAGTTCTTAAGGGGGTAAGTTCAGTGATAACCAAACCATTTCTATAACTTTAGAGTAGATAAAATCAGGGGGAAATCTACTCTGTCACGAAACAAACAAGTTAAAGTCAAGCAATATTATATGTGAGGAAAAAGGTGCAAGCGCAAATAACACTACTTAAATGTGCAAAAATACTACAGTAATTGAACATAAAGTTCAAAGTGAATTGGTTATAAACAAAAAACTAATACTGTCCTTAATAGAAAGTGCAGCTCCCAAACAGGACTTAAACCCAGTCCAGACAGAGTAATGGCAGAAATATCAGGGCGCAAATTTCATCCAGGAACAAAGGAAATAAATGACAACAATAGTGCAACACAGTATGCACCATCTGGAACAGATTCAGATAAATCTTTGAATGTTAAACTCACATGCTCCATGTGACAATCAGGCAGTGGGGTTATATAGAGTAATCAACTCAGAAACCATCAAGATATATTCTTCACACAGCCAGAAGCAATTTTCCATATGGTCAGAAGAGGAAAATGGATGGAGGTGAATCCCACATAGAGGAGACAAAGCAAATATAGTGAAGATTGCTTTAAATAATAAAAAATAATTAAGCATGTGGAGCACGTGAGTTTGACATTCAAAGATGTATCTGAATCTGTTCCAGATTGTGTATACTATGTTGCACTATTGTTGTCATTTATTTCCTTTATATTCCTGAATGAAATTTGCACCCTGATATTTCTGCCAAGCAATATTATATGACTAAATTACCATAGACTAGCGGACAATTTGAAGGCTAGAACTACTAGTATAGGTGAGATAAACTTTTGAGTAGTTATAGGTAGTGGGAAATTGGAGAAGATATATGGAAAAAGGCACAGAAAGAATAGTGGTTTAGGTAAAAATAAGGTTGACTTCCATAATGTTACCAATAGAGTAAAAAGTAAGGAAATAAGGTTACAGTTAACCTACTTTTATGAATGGTTTGGTATGTTGAATTGTGTTCATTTTGGATTTGACCACAGTTCTTTATATACCTTTAAAAATAAAAAATAAAGAGATATGTTAGAAATGTTCAAAATTAAAAAGATACGTTTTTAGGTGGACCCACTGTCTGAGCTGGCCAAATGGCCCTCACACACTCAGAGGTATGAGTGTGGGATTAGCGCTACTGCTCGACCTCAGAGAACAGAGGTTCACGAAATGTGTACAAACGAATTCAGGTTGTGTTAGTCACCTGGATTATCCCCTATTAGTTGATTTTTTTTTTAATGTTTACATTGTTTCATTGCAACAATGTGTGTAAGAATATTTTCCAGGTCTCTGCTTAAGGAAAAACAGAGAACAAACTCACCAGAGTAGATGATTAAAAAAACAGGTAAATAAAAATGACACTGAAATTGATATCACACAAGCCAAGGGTCTAAATAATGTAACAAAAAGAAAGATAGCATGGCAGAGTATAGAAGGTTATTAGGAGACATAATATTCCTACAGGAAACATATTTCACTACAAGCTCCACACCAACATTTTGGGACAAACATTATCCCCAAATATTTACGGCTTCCGCAGGGAAAAAAAAGAGGTGTAGCGTATTAGTAGCGAGGAATTCTCCATTTAAGGTAGATAATATAAGAAATAATCCCCAAAGGAAGTTACTTAATACTCATAGGGGGCGTAGAAGGTAAACAGATAACTCTGGTCAATGTCTACGCACCAAATGAAAACAAGAGCACACACAAAACATTACAATTAATAGCCAAAAATTCTCTAGGACATATAATTCTAGTAGGAGACTTCAATAAAGCCTTGAATGAAAAACAGGATAGATCTAAGCATGCCTTAAACATAACCATGGCCTCCAGAGGAGGGGAGAGAATGGATATAACTGAAGGCCTCAGAGAGATCAAACTCAAAGATGCATGGAGGGAAATGAATCCACAGAAAAGAGATTTCTTCTTTTACTCAGCACCTCACAAAGTATACACAATTAGACTAAATATTTGCAGATTCTCTTCTAATCCCAAAAATAACAACATTTACAATACACCCAATTACATGGTCAGATCACACCCCAGTAGAAACTAATATTGAAAACATACATACAAAACCAAGTAAAGGTGCATGGAGGCTAAATGAATCGCTAATAAAAATCCCGTAGGTCATATTAGAAATTGGTGAAGAAGCGAATAATTATTTCAAATTCAAAGAGGTTAGCATGGCATCACCCTTTATATTTTGTGAGGCACATAAGGCAGTTGTAAGGGGCAAACTTATAAGTATTGCAACACATAGAGAGAAACAAACTCTGAATTTGTAAGAGAAAATAAGGACCCTAGAAAAGGCACATAAAACAAACCACAATATAACAGTTGAAAAAGAATTACTAGATTTAAGAGTTTCCCTCTTAAATCTAGTAATTCTTTTAAATATGTGTTTGACCGACAAAGCTGAAAAGGCTATAGAATGGACACATTAAATTTTTATGTGAAAACTAACAATGCCGATACAATGCTGGCCACAAGGTTAAGGAAAGATAGGGTACACTCTAGAATAAAATGTATCAGACAAGAAAATGGGGTTTGCAAAGCAAGCCCACAGACAGTAGCCAATGAATTAACACCATTTTATAAATATCTATATAATGAAAATAAAGTAGATAAAGGGAACAGCATTAAGGAAAAACAGAAAAAAATCTCAAAAAGATGAATTTACCTAGAGTGGCACCACTAGATATAAAAACATTATCCCAATCGACACACACACGGCTAAAGTATTTCAACGTCTTGAGAGTATTACACCTCTCACACACCATTCATTTGTAATGGATGGCTTTCTGGCTTGAATCTTCCCGAGCATGGCATCACATTTCTGCGCATGCGTGTATGACTTCCCATTCAATTAGAAGTTCAAGTTTTAAAAAAAATATTATTTTTTTCCGGTTATCGACATGGGCTTGCATAACAATTCTGGATATTCTGAGAATCAATCACTACTGTTGCTTTTTAATTCTATACTAGTCATGTACTTTACTGAACGTACTTTATGAAGTTGGTGGCATACTGTGATTTTTATTTGGGGGTGTGGGGATCAAAACATTATGATGACCTGTTGAAAATATTTCTTTGAACTAGTAATCCAACATACAGCGCTCTACCCCTCCCCCCGCACACACAAGCCTAAATTATTTCAACTTCTTATCGACACCTCTCCCAAACCATTCATTTGTATTTATTTGTATTGGCGAGAATGACTCATCTATCCACCTCCAAACCCCAAAGCAATTCTTTGAAATCTTTGATGCTTTATTTACGGTAACGCATGCGCACGCGTCATAATCCCTTCTCGAATTTAATATGTTAAACTGATTAGCCCTTCTTGGCAACTAACTAGTGTAGACAGAGCTTTTCATCAAAGGGATGAGTTTAACCGCTGGCCATAAGATTTCTCTGAATCACTAATCCTGCACACACTGCAACTGCAGCACCAACTGTATCCCACCCATAACCACTTCACACACAAAGCCAACTTTACCCAAAGCAATTAACCTGTAATAAGCCCTTCATGGAGAATACAGTACCCCACACATTCAAGTTGAATTTCAAGTTCAAAATAAAATAAACCCGTTTTTAAGGACTGATTTATGTTTTTGTTTTTGATACTGTGTTACCAATATTTGCCATTCTTTCTTTTTCTGGGGGTGTTTAAATGATTCTCGGGAAATTTACAGGTAATTTTTTTTATTTTATCAGGATAATCATCGAAAAATGAAACATGCAAAGAATAATGAATAATGCAAAATTTACAGTCTTTGTTTTCGTTGTCATGGCCCCATTGCATTCTGTATTTCATTGAGAGAGGGGGGGTTGTGTAAATTATGACTGTTGATACACTATACATGCAGTTCACTAATTTTACACATGATACCCCCCACCCGTCCTTTTTTAGTGCAGCTCTCTCTGAAAAGAAAAGAAAATATGAGTGTCGTTAAGTGTATCTAATGGCATTGTGTACAGTATCACTACTCCATATTGGACTATGCAGTTACTACTGTCAAACTACTGTATACGGAACTCTATACTACATTATAACTACTGTATAACTACTGTAAAATACTTTGTAGAGAGTGCAGGGAAAACGGCGGTGCTGCTGCTGAAGATTGGAAACCACAAACTGCAAACCACAAATATCCTAGGTGCAAAAATTTATTTTAGGGCATAGTAACAGCCAAAAAGAACACTCTGACGCGTTTCCCGTGGTATCCCACGCTTTATCAAGGTCAGCAGTGAGTAATCCATTTACTTCATTTATGTGATCAGTCCCACACACGGTTACCTAGAACACCACATAAGACTTACCTATATGGCTAGTGGCATAATCTATGGGAGTGTGTTTAACATTGGACTATCTGGAATCCTGAGTCTTATGAACTGTCCTATGCTATGAAGATGTTTATATTTTTATATCATGATCAAACATTGCCTACTCCTGGTTAGCATCACAAGTGGGAATTAACCCTCCCCTTCCCTTCCATAAAATACTTTGTAACAAGATTGGTAGTGCAGCTCTCTCTGAAAAGAAAAAAATAGTGCAGTTAAGTGCATATACTGTAAAACAATCTGCGCCATACTTACCTATATCATACTTGGTGTGCCTGTACTTACCATACAACAATACTGTACCGTACTTTACTACCTTCCTGATGCATGCCCATTACGCTTAATCACAGTGGGCAACACAGTCGCCATACTGTATGATCAATATATTTATTACATCTTTCGACGGTGAGCACATTGTTCCAAAAACTCAGTATGCCATCCGCCAATTCATCCTTTTTTGAGGATTTCACCACTTTTCGGATATGATCCTTTAGCTGATGCCATACCATTTCAATAGGATTGAAGTCTGGCGATCTGTCATTGGAGGGGGAAAAGAAGGAGAATTAGTTAAAGAGATACACAGTAAATAGTGTAAAGAAATGAGACACCTACTCCGCTGGCGTCTTCTCCCAGTTGATAGCGCATTAGATGCAGTGTGCTTGGGATCATTGTCCTGGAAGAAACGGTGAGCATATTTGAATTCACGTGTGATGTATTCCACAATTTCGGGCACTATTTTCTCTTGGAAATTTTTTTTATTCATGATTCCTGTAACAAGAAAAGAAAAGTACTCAAAATAATGCACACTAGTACAGTACAGTGCATAAGGCATGTAACTTTGTGCATTATTTTACCATCAAAGATGATGATGCATCCTGGTCCACGCCTAGGGATGGCACCCCACACATGCAGCTTCACTGGCTGTTTTGGAAGCGCCTTCATAGATATGCGTCCTTTCTTGTGGAATGCAAAGATGGCAAATCTCTCAAGCGATACAGTGGACTCAAAACACTCTCGCAAGCATACAATGCTTTGGCCAAATGGTTAAACTAAATTACCATTTTTCAAGAGAAAATATAAGTATCCTGAACAGTTTCGCCACTTTTGATCCATGCCTGTGCCTGGACTACTCTTTTTATCTTGTTGATGTCCCTTATCATAGGGTATGCTCTGTAATGACAAGGAATCATTTTATAGGTACTTTACAGTTTTTTAAACCACACTTTTACCTCCTGTACTGTCCAGTACTAACCTCACACATCCATATTTCCATCCCATTCTGCGTCTCATCTTCTTGATGCTGCTCTCAGACGCGGTTATATTGTGATCTTTCTGCAGAGCGTCTTTCACCCTTACAGCACTCCTCTCATCATTCTCTTCACTTATTTGGTCAACCAGAAGAGTTGTCTCCCTACAGTGTAAAGGAAAAACAACAATAAGTTACAGTAGGCCACAAGTACATCATTTATGCTCAGGCTTACAGTATGGCTAAATATATATAATACTGTATACTGTAGTTATATAAATATACAGCGATATAAATTAAAATAGATATATACTAAATAATATAGGTATATAAATATACAGCGATATAAATTATAATAGATATATACATAAGATAGTTATATAAATATACAGCTATATAAATTATAATAGATATATACTGTATATAAGATAGGTTTATAAATATACAGCGATATAAATTTTAATATAATATTACTGGTACTTTATGTGTGCAAGTCATACTGTTTACAGTAAACAGTAAACTGTAAAGAGAGATTAATTAGTTGCGCCAAAACAAGTCCTAATGTAAAGTTCGTTACTTCAGTCCGTTACACAATACAGTCTCAATACTCACAAGCGGCCAAATAATAATGGCAAGCATCTTGCCTGGAGCGCCTGCGCATGCGCGACAGAACGGGAGCTACGAACGGAGTGTGTAAGAGAGAAGCAGACAAAGAAGGACCCAGCTCGTGCACGGGTATGTGGAGACTTTTTTCTGTCATTTGCTGAACCCCACACACTACCCAAAGACTCTACCAGCTGGGAACCAGACAACACAAGACTACCCATCTACTAGAGGGATGCTCTGTGGAGTCTGAACATACTTCCTCTCTATGCCAATATTATTTGGCCGCTTGTGAGTTTTTAATCTCTATTTATTTTATGTTAATAAACTTTAATACACTATATTTTCCCTTCTCTCTCCTACTTTGAGAAACCATCAAGGGGCCCTTCCTCTTCCCTTTCTTCTCCCACCCCCCATCCACATCAGAGGATCAGCCATCTAATCAAGATTAGACATTTAATGTGACTGTGTTCCCCTTTTATACTATCGATTTTTTTTATTTAAAAAATCTAAGGCACCCATATGTGTTGAATTATTCCATATTGTGGTCCCCATCTTTCCCCTTTCCTTTTTTTCTTATGTTCACATATGTCCTGGAGCAACAAACAGTAAACTGTGTACTGCAATGGGGGGTTGTGAGTGCGTGAGTCATAATGAGTAATAATGAAGTGAGTGATAATTAAGGAAAGAGGTGCAACTCACTTTGAAATAGAATGGGTGTCTTTAAATTAATTGATTATAAGAATGTAAGAATGTAATTATGATAATTGAGGAAAGAGGTGCAACATAAAAAAATGTATTTCAAATAATTGCTTGGAAAAGGTTCTGTTAAAAACAAGAAGCCAACTAACCAATAAAAGTGCTATTACAGTACTGCATGGTAAAGAAAACATATTGAAAACACGTTACTTATGTAGTAGTTACAGTTGGTGTCCTCTTGACATTTTTGTCCTTACCGTGGACATGATAGCTCACTGTGGCTGCTGGTACAACGAGGCCAGAAGCCCTTAACCAGCGTTGAATATCTGAAATTCGGTGTCCTCTCTTGTACATATCCTGTATTCTCATGCTGAGATCCTTAGAAATCTTTTTAACAGGCATTGCTGCATTTAGAAAGAAATACAAGCACAAGAATGTATATTCAATGTTTAGTCGATGTGTATTCAATGTGCAGTGAATCAAAAAAATGGCTGGTGTATTTATACTTTAATGAGTCTCATTAGTGTACGCCCACTTTACCACCTGCACCACGTTGCCATGCATAAAAGGTGACACACATTGCATAGCCCACCACTCGATGATCTGTATCTGAACTTGCCCTTGTCCAGATACTGCATTGTGCCATCTACTTCCATGGATCAACACCGATTCTACGGATGCAGGAATCTGCTTTCTTCTGCCGTGCCAAAAAATCAAAAGGCGGAAGCCTTTTCCAACCAAAACCAAAGCAAAAAGCCAAGGCTAATAAAGAAAACCTTCTGACAACTCCAAAGGCTAAGAATCCCGGGCCTTATTATGTCAAGAAGAAATACGCTGATGTAGCAAGAACGCAAAACAAATGGAAGCCACCCATCCACGATGACGCTGCTCTCCCGGGAACCCCCAGACCACCTTCTCCTGCACTCCACGCTGCCGCTGCTCTCCCGGGAACCGCCAGGACACCTTCTCCTGCACTCCATGCTGCTGCTGCTCTCCCGGGAACCCCCAGGACACCTTCTCCTGCACTGCACGCTGCCGCTGCTCTCCAGGGAACCCCCAGGACACCTTCTCCTGCACTCCAGGCTGCCACTGCTCTCTAGGGAACCCCCAGGACACCTTCTCCTGCACTCCACGCTGCCGCTGCTCTCTAGGGAACCCCCAGGACACCTTCTCCTGCACTCCATGCTGCTCTCCAGGGAACCCCTATCCCATCCGCTTCAGCACCCATCCACTCAGAGGTCCACAGCACTCCATGCACAAGATTCAGCTGGTTCGCCTGCATGCTGAATGGGTTAAGTGTCGATATCCCTGAGAACTCTATGCTGGTAAAGATAGATCTTCTTTTAGAGACCATGCTAAATATGGATAGACGGATGGAGAAGATGGATAAGCAGATGGAGAAGATGGATAAGCGCATGGAGAAGATAGAGACTGACATAGCAGGGAAACATAGTTTGCTTCAAGTTCCTGCCCCTATATGTCAGACGCAGGAGCAAGAGAGTGGCATGGATGTGACCTTCACCCTCCCATCACCACGCGCACCACCTCCGCCAGAAGACTAAGTGTACATGTATGCCATTGATGAGGATGACATGACAACCACGTCAAGATCACGCCAGGAGACAACACAGATAAGGCGACTAAGGCAGGAGGAAAGCATCCTCCCAGACCAAATAGCCTCACCCGTTTCCACAAGCACACCCGCTCCCAGAAGTACACCCACTCCCAGAATCCCACCCACACACGCTTGCATTGAGACGGTGCCCGACATCATCTTGCGCGACCTGCCCCAGCAAGTCAGGGAGATGTATAGGCTTGCAACTGGTGGTATATCCCAGAAAATTGCCATGTACAGCTTCACGTAAGTTACGAGTTGTACTGCGGGTGGACCCACAATGTCAATTTCGAAGTGAGTCGAGTCAAAAGGGCTCTTCCAGAAAATTAAAGAATGTCTAATGTGGAGGAATTGCGGCGCTATTTTTCCATTACCGATCATTTAATGAGAATCGTGAGAAACTCCATAAATGGCATTTTGCGGCATACAAGGGCTCGTCCCTGGAAGGACACACTGGTGGGGATTGAATTTGCTGCGTATTGTTCGTCTGTTCAAAAGTTATAAATAAATGTTTTTACTTACTGTACTCCATAAATGCTTTGACTTACTGCTGCGGCAGCTTTTATTCTTACTAATCACCGGCTTGTACCTGGCATGTTCCTGGAATGCCACGCTGTTCACCTGGAGCATGCCGGGCTCCTTTTGCCTTCCCAGCCAGGCGCATGCCCGGCTGACGCGCGGTTGATGTTTTAATTGATAATGGTTCAGGATTTACTAGGCTTCAATGCTTCGCGTGTCCGCCAGATGGCATAAATTCATGACTTGTAATGCGCCGAATCAGTAATGTGTCGGCAGGTGTTTCGTTTAAAAAAGATACTGTACCACAGTGTGCCATTGTAACTTGGCCTTGGCCTTGAGACTGAAGGAAGAGTTGCCAAAATGTATTAATTTAGGCTTTTCATATTAAAGAAAGACAAAGACCAGTTTCAGTTTGTGTTACACTATTCTCCAGAGACCCACCCGCCATGAGTGTTCAAGTGCAGCCTGCTTTCCAAAAACCTGACAGAAGTTACGCGTATTTGATATGGGCCGCAATTAATGCAACAGAGGATAAGATGGCAACAGTTGCTCAAATTTATCAGTATTTTATCGAAAAATATGACTTTTACAAATTTTCGCCAACTCCTCATACTGCTGCGGCCGAGTTTATTCGAGCATTTGCCCGTTCTCGGCCGCAGCAGTTACCTGGCGAGCGCCGGAGGGTGCCGGGCGTGCACCGAAGCAGCGGAGGAGAGGCCCGCCGATCGCGGCTTCCCCCTCTCCTCTCCGGGTCCGTCGGGTCCCCCGGAACCCCCTGCCGCTGTCCCCCACATCGCGGGACACCAGGGCTCCCTCGGGGAGCCCTGGACGCGCGTGCAGGGGGCGCAGGCACCCGATGACGCGTGATCGCGCATCGGTGATGCGCGGCACGCCGAGGGGATGCCACTTGCAAGCCGGGAAATTTCCCGGCTTGCGGAACTGGCCACACTTCAATAAAGTGTGTCGCCAGTGTACGTGGAAGCGTGCAGTAAGGAAAAGGTTATGTAGTGACCCCTGTTTTCACCGTATTGAGCCCCAATTTGTTGGAGGGTATTGGTGTGTATCACCGGGTTTTCCCCGTATCTATGATCATGGAGGCGGCAAATGGCAAAGGGTCGTGTTAAAACCAACTAAGAAGCGACAGTCGCTGCCAAGCAATGCACCATCACCAGCACCGGCTTCCAATGATGATCCCACTGTCAGTGACAACCCTGAGCCTGAGGTTGAGCTGGATTTGGCGTGCAGTTTTGATGAAGCTTGCATTTACCTAAGCGATTTCCAGCCTCACCTGCTGACTACAGGTGGACTAGTCCCGCTGCCAACTATCGACGTGGACATCAAAGTGTGTGACCTTTTACTGCACCGACACACTTTATTCGAGCAAATACCCAGTATGTACCTGGCAGATACCTGGAATGCGCCGCTCCTCACCTCTGACAAGCCCCGTTGCGTTTGTCTTCCCAGCCTGGGTTCATGCCTGGCTGACGGGCGGCTGATCTGTTAAATGATAATGATTAGGATTTAATAGGCTGCAATGCTTCGCGTGTCTACCAGATGGCATAAATTCATGAATTGTAATGCAGTATATATATATATATGTCCTGTGCAGTATTGCAGCCAGCAGGAATAAAATGCTTCAATCCCTGCCTGGAAAATACCTCAATGCACTCGGGCAGAAAACAGTCACAAACCTCAATACACCCGGGTATACCCGAATTCGTGGGACTAGCCGAGCTCGAATAAAGTGTGTCGCCAGTGTATGCATGGCGGTTAGATGGTGTGTGAAAAAGGCGCCACTGCACATGACAAGAGTCCAGAAGTCCCGGATGGTACAAGAAAATTTTAATGGCACAAATTCAAACAGGGGCTACACCACAATCTCCTCCTCTACGCGTTTCACCCTTAGCAATAGGGCTTCGTCTTGGAGTGAGGAGATGTGGTGCTGCCTGAACATTTAAATGAAAAAAGCCCGCGAAAAACGGGTACAATTAAGATTAACCCCTTCATGGAAAAGTATACATAGTAAGTAGCACTTAAAGGTGCATAGGCATATCCTTCAAAACTAGCCTTTAGATACATAAAGTGAATGTAACTTTATTCTGTGCTGATTAAAAAATGATAAAGGCTAATTATGCCATGAAGGTAATTTAAACAGTGCTTGCAACATTGCCTGACAGAACTTAACCTCATAACCTATCTAGTCCCTTATTTATACCAGCGATCTTCTATTTCCTAAGTTTGTGTGAAACAATAACAATGTATATCACTCAAACGTTCATGAGGGTAAATAATTAGTTAAATGAAGCTGCTGTTGGGATCAACTGAAGGTATATGGGGATAAGGAAGGAGGAAGAAAGGGGGGGGGGGGAAGGAAGGGGGGGTAAGGAAGGGGGGGGGAGGGGGGAGGACGGGAGTGGGGTGGGGAGGGGAGAGGGGGGGGGGAGGGGGAAGGAAAAGAAAGGGGGGGGGGGAAGGGAAAAGACAGTGCATAGCCAATCAAAACAAAACGAAAACAATTTGATAAAATAAAACATAAGTGTTCAAACCTAATGAGACTATAAGATCCAATTAATGCAATTTTATAAAAAACAACGTAAATCCCATTCTAGATTCAGTCCATTGGGTTGTAGCGTATTCAAAGCAAATATCCATTGAGCCTCTCGTTGATACAAGATTTTCTTCCGATCTCCTCCAAGGGGAGGTAAAGGAATATGCTCAATGGCTATACATTGCAATGAATTAACTGAACCCAATGGACAAGTGTTGAAGTGTATAGGTACCTGATGCGTCATATCATTATTCCGTATAAGCCTCAGGTGCTCTAAGATACGAATCTTGAGCACTCTGCTTGTAAGACCAACGTATTGTTTTTTGCATCCGCATTGTAAAACATACACTACAAAAGATGTTTGACAGGACATAAAGGATCTGATTTTAAAAGTACGTGATTCGTCACGGTTGGAAAAGTGTGTAGATTTTTTCATGAATGTACAGATTTTACAGTGGCCACATTTGTATGAACCCTGTAATTTCGGGAATAAAGACAAATTATTGTCCCTACGTGTATCAGACCGTAACATACTTGGTGACAACAAATTGCCTAATGTGGCAGCTTTCCTGAAGACTATGTGAGGGCCTGTACAGGTTACTTTCTGTAATAATGGGTCCATAGATAATGTAACTCAGTGTTTCTGGACAATGGCCTTGATGGAATTCGCTTGCTCGCTGAAATTTGTAATAAAATAAGGTGTATCATAGCTACTCTGTGACCTATCTTGATCAATTCTAGTCCTGTTCATATTGAGTAACAAATCTCTTTCAGTGCCCAATGCTGAATCGTATGCCATATCCAGATCTTTTTTGGCGTATCCTCTTGCCAGGAATCTGTCCCTCATCTCTCCCGCCCACTGGACAAAGGCATCAAGAGTGGAACAATTTCGCCGCAAGAGGAGGAACTGGCCCCTTGGGATGCCCCTAACCAGAGGGCGGGAGTGACAGCTTCTAGCATGGAGCAGAGAGTTTATGGCATTTTCCTTTCTAAAAATGTCTGATTATATTCGGTTGTCCAAATCAATGTACAAATTTTATGCATGGCGGCCAGGTACAGGTGTTGAAAGTGGGCGTACTCTAATGTGAGTCATTACCGTATAAATACAACATCCATTTTGTGGATTCACTGCACATTGAATACACGTCGACTAAACATTGAATATACATTCTTGTGTTTGTATTTCTTTACTGCACCGACACACTTTATTCGAGCAAATACCCGGTATGTACCTGGCAGATACCTGGAATGCGCCGCTCCTCACCTCTGACAAGCCCCGTTGCATTTGCCTTCCCAGCCTGGGTTCATGCCTGGCTGATGGGCGGCTGATCTGTTAAATGATAATGATTAGGATTTAATAGGCTGCAATGCTTCGCGTGTCTACCAGATGGCATAAATTCATGAATTGTAATGCAGTATATATATATATACTGTGCAGTATTGCAGCTAGCGGGAATAAAATGCTTCAATCCCTGCTTGGAAAATACCTCAATGCACTCGGGCAGAAAACAGTCACAAACCTCAATACACCCGGGTATACCCGAATTCGTGGGACTAGCCAAGCTCGAATAAAGTGTGTCGCCAGTGTATACTCGCAGCAATGCCTGTTAAAAAGATTTCAAAGGATCTCAGCATGCGAATTAAGGAGATGTACAGGAGCGGACACCGAATTGCTGCTATCCAACGCTGGTTAGCTACTCTGACCTCGTTGTGCCATAAACCACCGTGAGCTATCATGCACAAGGAAAAAACAGAGACCGGAAAAAGGCACCAAGGGTAACAAACGCGTAAGTATATTTACAGTTTAAAACTTAACAAAAAAAAATATAGAAAACTGTACTGTACATCTACAGTACAGTTCTGTATCTACTGTAATACTGTTGTTATTTCTGTTGATTTATATTACAACATAATGTACAGTAGTTTGTCTATTTATATTTATAGTACAGTACAGCAGTATACATTTTTTTGTATATTTCAATTAATCTTACAACGGTATATACTGAATAGGATGTACTGTATATTTATATTTATATTACAACAGTATATTTATTTTGTATATTTATATTTATAGTACAACAGTATATATATTTTGTCTATTTATATTTATAGTACAGCAGTATACATTTTTTGTATATTTCAATTAATCTTACAACGGTATATACTGAATAGGATGTACTGTATATTTATATTTATATTACAACAGTATATTTATTTTGTATATGTATATTTCTAGAACAACAGTATACGGTATATATTTTGTCTATTTATATTTAATGTACAGTATATTACAACATTACATTTATATACATTTTATATTGCTGCATATTAATAAAACAATATAATTTCTTTACATTGTAGGGAGACAACTGTTCTGGTGGACAAAATAAGTGAGGAGAATGATGAGAGGAGTGCATTAAGGGTCAAATACACTCTGCAGGAAAAGCACAATCTGACTGTATCCGAGAGCAGCATAAAGAAGATGAGACGCAGCATTGGATGGAAATATGGATGTGTGAGGTTAGTACTGGACAGTACAGGAGGTAAAAGTGTTGTTTCGCAAACTGTACTGCACTGTGCCGCAAAAAATTTTTATTCCTTGTCATTACAGAGTGTACCCCATGATACGGGACGCAAACAAAATCAAAAGAGTGCTCCAGGCCCAGGCATGGATCGACAGCGGGGAGACTTTCCAGGATTGCATCTTCACTGATGAGTCTACTGTGTCGCTGGAGAGATTTGCACGATTTGCGTTCCACAAAAAAGGCCGCTTATCTTTGAAGCCGCGGCCAAAACACCCTGTGAAGCTGCATGTGTGGGGTGCCATCTCTAGACGTGGACCGGGATGCATTGTCATCTTTGAAGGTAAAATGTATCAAATATAATGTCGCCTAATGCACTGTACTTTACTAGTGTTGCCTTACCGTATGCACTGTACTGTACTATTGTGCAGTTTTTTGAGCACTTTTCTTTTCTTGCTATAGGAATCATGAATAAAGCTTTCTTCCAAGACAACATTGTGCCCGAGATAGTGCAATACATCACAAGCGACTTCCCCAATGGTCACCGCTTCTACCAGGACAACGATCCCAAGCACACCGCGTCAATGGCGCATATCCTTGAGCGCGGCATCAACTGGGTGAAGACGCCAGCGGAGTAAGTGCAGTAGACCGTGTCCCATTTTTGTTCCCCACTGTTTTTAGCTCTTAAACCAATTGTCCTTTCTTTCCAATGATAGGTCGCCAGACTTCATTCCAATCGAAATGGTCTGGCATCAGCTGAAGGACCATATCCGGAAAGTGGTGAAACCCTCCAAAAAGTACGAGTTGTTGAAAGGCATATTGAGTTTTTGGAACGATGTACTCACCGTGGAACGCTGCAATAAATATATAGACCCTATTGCCACTGTGTTGCCCATTGTCATCGCATGTAATGGGCAAGCATCAGGAAAGTAGTACTGTGCTGTAGTATTGTAAGTACACTATGTTACAGGTAAGTATGGCAAAGATTTTTTCTTTCCAGATAGTAAGAGTACTAGTACTGTATACAGTAGTTAGTTTTTTCTTTACAGAGAGAGCAGCACCAGCCATCAGGTTACAGTACATAGAATTTAACAGTAGTCAGAGTATACATTAGTTCCAGTACAGTATACAGTACACTAGTTTGACAGTCCTACAGTAACTGCCTACTACAGTAACTGCCCCATTTTTTTTCTTTCCAGACAAAGCTGCACCAGCCACCTACAGTAGTTTAGCCATAATACAGTACAGTAACTGCACAATTTTTTTGTTTTCTTGTCGTTCCAGGAAAAACAGTGGCCTAGGGGGATGGGGGCGTTGTGTCCAGTCAAATCTGCTTGTACAGTCAAATGTACAGTATATAAACAGCAGCAATGATGTACACAGCAAACAATATAGGAAGGTTGGAGCACAACTGAATACAGGGTGGAAAAAACAATCTGCAAGAGAGTGTGTGTCCCAAAAAGGTTTAATGGATCAAACCATAAACATACAGTGAGCCCACGGGCCCCCACCAACGCGTTTCGAGCAACGCTCTTTATCAAGGTGCACCTTGATAAAGAGCGTTGCTCGAAACGCGTTGGTGGGGGCCCGTGGGCTCACTGTATGTTTATGGTTTGATCCATTAAACCTTTTTGGGACACACACTCTCTTGCAGATTGTTTTTTCCACCCTGTATTCAGTTGTGCTCCAACCTTCCTATATTGTTTGCTGTGACCATTGGAAGACCGGATGCACCTACCGGAGGAGGTATACCAGGAAGACCACCCAGCCGTGAGTAATATTACTCTTACACCTTACACCTTATTGTTCCACAGCGATATATCTGACTGGACACTAGCTAGTGGGAGTTGTTACTTACAATAGTGGAACTCCATCCAGGCCATCGTGTCATAGTGGAAATAGGTGTTATATCCAACAGGATTTTGGTTTGGTTTAATGCTCCTGGTACCCCTAGGATCTCTACACATGGAATTATTCTGTTGAAGGACTTTATTGCAGCTTTTGATCTATGTTTCTGAGCACCATACAGCATTTTTTACAATGATGTACACAAAACCTCTCCTCTCTCAATGAACTACTGTACTGCAGACAGAATGAGGAAAAGATAAAGACTAAAGAAAAATTTATGTTACTATACAGTATACTGTACAGTATATTATACAGTACATTACAGTACTGTAATGTATATACTGTAGTATTAAATAATATTCTTATAAATGTGCATTACTCATGTTTCCCCATGTTTTACAAAGGTTTTCCAAATGGTTATCCGATTTCAAGCTGCCAAAATAACTTAATAAAGACTGCATTACTGTATGTATTATTCCTGATTATTTTTATATTTGTATTTTTTGTTTCCTAATAAAATAAAATAAATATTTATTCACTTTCCTGCGAATCATAATCATTGACAGCCAGCCCTACAGTGCACCAATGAATTATTTTATTTATTTATAAAATATTTTACCAGGATTTATATATTTTTATTTTAAAGATATTAAAGAATGTACTGCATTGTATTAAAAATATGTGACTGTAAAGCATAGTGACTGACAAATATTTTCACACCCTGATGAAATACTGTATCAGTGTACTCTCAATTCTCACAGTGCTGTGCACATCAGATTTACATTTCAAATTCGAGAGGGGATTTTTCAAAGCATTACCGTTCAAACAACAGGCCTCTAAGGGTTGGGGGAGGGGGAGTGTGATTAGAAGCAGGCGTGCTGAGTGTTTGTAGCTCGGCTATGGGCAGATTAAGAACACAATGGCAATATGCTTGGCTAGGGAGGGATTAAAAACTCTGGAGGTGTGTGGCTGAAATAGTTAACAGCAGTGTAATTTCAAAAGGCAGTTCATCATAATAATTTGATGAATAAACCCCCAAAGACAACCCTCAAATACAGTACATAAAAAGCAAGTCACTTTAACTCCCTGTGCCCCATGCACCAAAAATGTTTTGTGGCAGGCAGAAGAATTTAATAAAGGCTGCAGAATGTATTATTGTGTATGGATGGTTAGAATTGTTGTGCACTTTAAATGTTTCAACATTGTACAGTATTTGTAAATAAATGTTTTTGTACTGACTCCACCAATAAAAGACCATGTTGATTTTCCAAAGCATTACCGTTCAAACAACAGGCCTCTAAGGGTTGGGGAGGGGGATGGTGTGATTAGAAGCAGGTGTGCTGAGTGTTTGTAGCTCGGCTATGGGCGAATTAAGAACACAATGGCAATATGCAACAGATCAACGACCCAGTGGAGAGAGGGGGATTGTACTGTAGGCTAGGGTGACTCAGCCGGTTGACGCTTGGCTAGGGAGGGATTAAAAACTCTAGAGGTGTGTGGCTGAAATACTGTAGTTAACAGCAGTGTAATTTCAAAAGGCAGTTCATCATAATAATTTGATGAATAAACCCACAAAGACAACCCCCAAATACAGTACATAAAAAGCAAGTCACTTTAACTCCCTGTGCCCCATGCACAAAAATGTTTTGTGGCAGGCAGAAGAATTTAATAAAGACTGCAGAATGTATTATTGTGTGTTGATGGTTAGAATTGCTGTGCACTTTAAATGTTTCAATATTGTAAATAAATGTTTTTGTACTGACTCCACCAATAAAAGACCATGTTGAATTGCCTCACATTGTTTCCATCTGCTCCTTTGCCTGTGTAACAAATGTACTGTAGAGGCTTGCTGCACGTTTTTTTAACTGGCTGGTCGTGCAATTGGCGTAGGAACTACGGCAATTGGCGTGGGAACTAGGTCAATTGACGTGGGAACTTCTGTTCTAGGGCGCCTAGAAATAAAATTCATTTTGCCCCTAGATGCTAGGAACCTCTTCACTTGACCGCAACAGGGTCCCAGCAGTAATGGCGACGAGAAAGGGTCACGCCGGCGAGGAGGGTCCTACCATTGAGCGCAAATGGCGGAGAAAGCTTTGAACCGGCTAAGTCACAATGAGCAGAAACCTGGCACCCAGAACTCCGGTTCTGTTCGACCTAGGGGGCTCATATTCGGTCACCATGTAGTCCTAGTTGCGGCAGGATTGCATGGCAAATTGCGACCCTCTCGTGGCAACAGAACAGAGTCAGGGTGATGTTAAAGTTCAGGTTTCTGCCATTGACTTGCATGGCAGAAAAAAAGCCACTTTGGTAATGTGCTTTTAAACTGTCTTTTTGTATCTCCAGTTCCGGGGGTCTTGGAAGGCTGATATTTTGCCACTATGGCAAGGGTCCTCACGCATGAGGACCAGGTAAATTTCAACCCGCTCAGACCCACAGAACGGGTTATTTTACATTATATTCGTGCAATTGGCGTGGGAACTACTTAGGGCCGCGGTCAAGTTCACGGGCAATTGGCGTGGGAACTTCTGTTCTATGGCACCTAGGAATAGAATTCTTTTTGCCCATAGATGATAGGCACTGTATACCACTGTACAGTATACTGATGAAGACACATAATGAAACGATACTGAATACTGTATGTAGAATAAATGCATAGTTTTATTTATTCAGGGTTTATTACACAGTATACTGTACGGCCGGAAAACATCAGCATACAGTACAATATTATCCATCGAAATCCCCCCATTAGCCGTTTTCTTTTCTGAGGAAAAAAAAAAAAGTTTTAATGTACAGTAATGGTCAGCCCCCTAAAGAAGTACCCAGCCAGCCCCACCAAAATAATACGGCAACAAGACAGTACTCACCATAGAATTAAAATTCATTTTCCCCCAGATGTTAGGAACCCCCTCACTTCACCCCAACAGGGTCCGAGCATGTACAGTACTGTACTTTAAAATAAATTAAATATGCAATTTTACTATTACTGCGCGTGCATGCACAGACTGTGTACTGCAGGTTGAACCGCGAAGGTAGTAGACTTCAGAGACAACAGCTTGCAAACGCCCCCATGCGTTTTTACACGGCATTGCAGTATTGCAGCCAGCGGGAATAAAATGCTTAAATCACAGCCGCGATAATAACGCTATACACCCCGGGAGAAAACGACATAAAACCGCACATCACCGGGATCTTCTGAAATTCGCGGAGCTAGCCAAGTAAGAATAAAGTTGGTCGCCAGTGTACTCCACCAATAAAAAAAATGTTGATTCTTTTAAATTGTATTTATAAATAAATGTTTTTACTTACACCATACACCTGTAAATGTTTTGATTTACTGTACTCCAATAAAAAATATGTTGATTCTTTTAAATTGTATTAATAAATAAAAAAATTCTTACTCTATAACTGTTTTTTGACTTACTCCACCAATAAAAAAATGTTGATTTTTTTAAATTGTTTACTTGTGGCTCCTTTTATAACAAAATACAGTGTTTCTAGAACATACAGTACTGTACAGTAGGTAATGGTTGTTTAATTACTGTTGTAAACACAAGAATTTTGCATTTCAACAAGGTTCCATGAGGCATACTGTACAGTACTGTAGGTATGCGCATTAAATCAAAACAGTATTAAAACAATACATACTGTACAGGTATAGAATACACATAATCTATACTGTAGAATAAATACATACTTTTTATTTTTGGGGTTTATTATTGAAAATGTGGTCTGCTTTCCGCCGTACCGTAGCAGGTCTACCCTGTGGACTCAAGGATGCTTCCCGGGAGGTCCCTTTCAGGTTCAATGTGCTGGACAGGATAGCTGGACAGACGTCTGGAGACAAGTGAATAATTCGGACACACAAGGTATCGTTCTCACTCACTGGTCTGATTTAATAGGCATATACATCAGTTCTTATAGCTTTTTCAGGGTGTTGTCACATAGTTACAATTCATTCAGGTTGCCGATGTGCCATGTACACTTAACGAAAGCCAGTTATCCTTAACAATGCCCTTTCCTGTCAACTCCCCCCACAACTGTCGTTGCTATAGTTATCCTTAACAAAGCAATTTTCTGTCAGCTAACCCCCAGTTGCCGTGGCTATCGTACGTTGCTGACAGGACAGTTTGAATATTTCAGGATTCTGGTCAAACAGGACATCTAACCATATAAACATAGGCCCCCTATCAAAATATACATTAACAATTATACAGTATGTAAAAAAGTATTGTATACTGTATGAAAACAACAGCATACTGTTTCAGGGTTTCTATAAAGCTCACAGTTATTCTATCCTAATCAATAAAAATGGCACTGCCATTAAATTGTTGCCTCCAGTACGGATTTTTAAATCAGATTCATCAATGTGCAAGCATCGTTACAAAAAGCGATATTATCCATCGAAATCCCTCCCTTTGCCGTTCTCCACCTGATGACAAAGTTTATTTTCTGAGGAAAAATAAAAGTATTACTGTAATGGTTGGTTGAAATTAGTCAGTCCCCTAAAGAAGTTCCCAGAGTCAGTTCCCACAGTCCCCTCGGTCAGTCCCCACAAAAATTTTCTCGGGGGGCTTCTCTTGTTCACATACACGCATGTGCATAAATGTGATGACATGCATATGCGTTTCAACAAGGTTCCAATGAGACATACAGTAGGCGCATGCGCTTAGCTGTCCACCAATTGTTCAGTATCTACTCTAGAAGCTGCTCAGCCAATGATATTGCTGGACTACATTTTCGCGAATTGTGACTAAAATAATAGAACTAAATAACCATAAGCAAAGCGATTGATTGCAGGAGAATCGCTTGACTGTGCATTGATATTGATATGTTAAAAAAAGAATAAAATACGGCAGCCGTACTCACCATAGACTTTGCCAATCGGTTGGCTCCGAGCTACTGCCACAAGTCCCGTATTCTTGATTATACACATAGTTGACAGTTGACAGCGGGCCTGCTGCACCTGTAGTTGACAGCTGATGAAGCTGGAAATCTTTTTGGTACATGCAAGCTTGCTGGTACCTCTACGTGAAATCCTGCTCAGGCTGCAGATATCCAGGCGGGGCCAGATAGCAAAGGTTGCCGGTCACAAGGTTTTCCATGACGGTCAGACCGTTATTGGAAGCCGATGCTGGCGCTGGCGCATTGCTTGCCTGGGACTGACGATTCTTAGTTGGTTTTACCATGACCTTTCGCCTTTTGAAGTCTCCATGATCAAAGATACTGGAAAAACTTGGCGTAACACATCAATACCCTCCTCTAACTCCGAGTGCGGGATCAATACGAAAAAATACCACAGTGGTACTGTAACACTGGACTTATCCCTGTTCAGTAATGTGCCTTTAATCTAGCAGTGTGGTGGTTAACTGTAGGTAGTTAATTACTAAACACCACCTGCCTGATTGAGATTGCTTACAAAAACCTGTCTGTTGAGACAGGAAGTGACTCCTTAGCTCACTTGTGAGCTGACCTTTGGAGACACCACATGTCTTGAGCTCTGCCAGAAGACACAGCAGAGCTGATTGCAAGACACAAAATAAGACTTCTAAACCTGGATGCTGATATTTTCTGTGCACGCACGGGTGCGGTTCCAGGAGAGCAGAGAAGCTTACTCTACAGCAGCTAACAGATAAGACTTTCACTATTAAGAGACTGCTTATATCTGTGAAAGTATCCTATTCTCTAACGTCGCTGTGTGAGAATACGTCTGCTGCCACTCGAATCGATTCACCTCCGGAGGCTTCAAACCCACTCTTAAAGTACTGATATCTGGAAAAACAAAATGGCGGACGAGCTCGGGAGAGGGCAGTAATTGAGTCAGACAACCAGTGAAGCTTTGTTAAAAACTGTTCTCTCGTTTATTAAAGGGTTTACAGTCAGTTTATATAGCCATCTTGAACATAGAAAAAAACACAGATATGAGTAACATACTTCCCCTTTAATTCATAGTCTGTCTACCTCAGCAAATGACAGTTAGACAGTTTACGATCTGGGAAGTGGCCTGAGTACCGAGTTTGGAGGCAGTTGAAGGAAATGTCATTCTTCAGGACAGTATATTGTGTAAGACATTCGTAAAAGTCATGCTCAGCATGGCTGGCGACATTTCCTGTTTCTTCAGAGCTAAATAAGTCTGAACAAACATAGTTCAGTTTGGCATTAACTGGGTGAGAGGTCACTTTCTCACATCTGACTTGAAAAGACAATTACGTATGACATTTGGCATTTAGTTAGTTTCTGAGATCTAAAATGTTTGTACATAATGGTTATAGAGAAATGGTTATATAGCAAACAAAATGGAGTCCCCCCTTGATATACACATTATCAATCTGCTTATTTCATGCTATGTGTATGGGGCTGGGAGAAATGCTTGACTAAAGGAGATGTGAATTAATTGCATAGTTTTTCACTAGAAATACTCCCAAGTGAATAGAAGCTTTGTTCCCACCCCCCCTGTGTTTGGATGGTTTCCTGATGAAAAGGAAAAGGCACAATAAAGCCTTGTTATAATTTCACCTTATAAAGTCTCCATTGTGTACGTCCGTCTACATATGGTGTCCGAAGTGAGATGAGAGGTGTCTTTGAAGTTAAAAAGGACCAGAGATTTTTATGTGAATTTTTTTTGTTATGCTTTTTGCCTACAAACAAGTCTGAGCAACTTAGAAAATAAAAAAAAACCTCTCATGCAGCAGAGACCAGAGTTAAAGTGATACACACCACTGAAACTTACACTGCACTGAAACTTACAAAAACCACAGATGGACTCTTTTCCCCAATCCCAAGAGACTGCTGAAGCAGCTAAATCTTATTTGCCTATCACAAAGTGTAATATGGTCATTGAAATAGGGGTTTTGCCTTCCAGCCATAGTCAGGGTTCAAGAAGTGAGTCAGCCCTTAAAATGGGATAGGTGTTTGTTGTTTTCAAAAGTTTCACTGAAGCAGTGAATACAGATTGTGACCCACGAGTGGTACTGATTTTGCAAAATAAAGGTTGCCACACCGAATAGGGCTACCAGCTGTGAATGGAGTATATGCAGAAAAGTGTGAAAATTGATACAAGACTGTGCTGAAGCAGGGGAATTTTTAGCAAACAAATGCTGAGTGTAAAATTGCCCTATAGGGGAAAAAGGTATTTCAAAGCCAATGCTGAGTGTTGAGTCACCCTGCCGGGAATGAATGAAATAGTCCACTGCAAAGAAAGTTTTTTTTTTGCAAGTAAAAAAAAAAAAGTCTGCCTATATATATATATATATATATATATATATATATATATATATATATATATATATATATATATATATATCTTGGGAGCAAAACAGACACCCAAAGTGTGAAGTGTGAATGCCATAATACCCAAAGATGAGACTGAAAATTACTGAACTCAGGCAGAAAACCAAATTCTGTTGCTGATGCGGAGGGATTGCACCTAGCAAGTAAATGGTGTAGAGCAAATAGACTTTCTTACCTAGCAACTGCACATCTTGTATACCTGATAAGAGAAAATGCATGCACAGTACGGCTGATATTGAAAAAAAAAAAAGAAAAGAAAAATGTATCCAAGAAAGAAAAGTCTACAGAGATGCCTGTGAGAGCTACGACCTCTACAAACCAAATATGCCCATCTGTAGGACTTCCACAATTGGGGATTCTAGCAAATACAGTGGCAACAGCTGCAATAGTGCCTCCTGAGGCCAGGAAGAAAATTACACCTAAAAATGGAGGACAAGATGCAGCGTTCCTGTAATGAACCCTACCCCACAGAAGAGTGGCCCTTCCAGTCCAATAAAGAGGAAGACATCTCTTATGGGGAACCCGAACTGAGTCACACCCACAAAACACCCCAAAATTGGTGGGGGTGTCTGAACTCGGCACAAACCGAAAAGACCGCTCACTTTGACGAATATGATCAGCAGGAGAAAGAGCGGGAGCAGTGGATCACCAAATTTTTCCGTCAGCTATTACAGTTGCAAGAAAAGCCGGGTGGATCCAGTGACGCTGCTAAAATTTCAAATGAAGATGGAGACCTCAGTATCCCTGAAGGGACAGTGTCATCCAAAACATAAAGGCGAAAAAAGAAAAGCGGTTCTTCATGTACCATGGAAGGAACAGACACGTCCGCAGATCCTGTGGAGAAAAAGGGGGACCGAGATGCCCTGCAGCCTAGAGAAAATGGAGAATTTGTCCCACGGATAACCGAATATCCAGAGGGCCCAAGGCAGAAGTCGTGTACCTCAAAGAAGTGTCTGTCCGGTACCAACAGTGAGGAACCCTCAACCAGTCATCCCAGGGAAGCGGGGCCGGAACCAGTGAGTGACGATCCCTTGACCAGCCCTGAATACGCCCTGAAAATTACCAGGCGTGACTGTGATCTACTTCGAGAACAATTGAAACTTGAGAGAGTAGATAATGCTGAGTTACAGAAAAATAACGTGAAGCTACAGGAAAATGTGCTCGCAATGTACTCTTTAGCCAGGACAGAATTGGACGATCTCAAGACTGAGCTAGATACTGCAAATGCTACTATTTCCACCATGGATGAAAAGCAGAGCCAATCTGATAAAATGGTGGCTACGCTATAGCGGAAGTATGAGGAGGCACTGAAGCAGATGACAGTCTTCCAGCAAGAGGTTCACACTCTTCGCATAGAGCTGCATGTCTTCAGAGCATCGTTGGAAGCGGAGCTTCAATACCAGGTGACTCTGTATGAGAGGGAGCGTGAGAAGGCTCAGAAACTGGATCAAGGGCTGGAGAGACAGAGAGACTGTTCCATTCCCTTGAGTCAGTACACCAAGGAGAAAACAGACGCAGCGGCAACCTTGACCACAAAAATTACAGAGCTCCAGAATATGAAGGAGACTCTGATACAGATTCCTCCAATACGGAAAAAGGTATTGGCTCTGCCCAAGCACCAGTATCCCACAGTAACTAATGCCCGTGAGGGCAAGGGTACAGTGAGAGTTGGGGACTCCACGCAACTTCAAAACAAAATTACGAAGTTTGAGCCACCAAAGAAAGCACTAGCCAAACCTGCAGCTGCCCAACAGGCAACAAACAGAGGTAGGAGTGCAGAATCAAAGCCAGGAGAATCCTTAGCTGAAGAAGCTGAACTGGCGACTCCGTGGTGTGGAGAAGCTGCAGAAAGACCGCTTCAAGAGCAGAAAACTCTAAGGGCTAGTCCTAACTGCTCTATAACTGTTGCCATATACTTTGTCTACAAAAAGAGGAGTGCCCGACGCAACAAAAATCTCAAGACCGCGCACGTGATAAAAAAGTCCTCCTCGAGCGACTGAGGAGTGCTGATCTCAAGCACCTTTGGGAGGAGACAAAAATAAATTGGAGAAAGGGCTCCAATCCCAACGGGACAGAGGGTTCTCTTCCTCCACCCACTCTCATTCAAGTCACAGAAAGATCACGAATGAGAGTGGAAGGATGGGCTTTGGCCGTGGTAAGCCCGAGCTTCCCACAAACAGGGGAGGTATGTAACAGGGGACTTATCCCTGTTGAGTAATGTGCCTTTAATCTAGCAGTGCGGTGATTAATTGTTGGTAGTTAATTACTAAACACCACCTGCCTGATTGAGATTGCTTACAAAAACCTGTCTGTTGAGACAGGAAGTGACTCCTTAGCTCACTTGTGAGCTGACCTTTGGAGACACCACATGTCTTGAGCTCTGCCAGAAGACACAGCAGAGCTGTTTGCAAGACACCAAATAAGACTTCTAAACCTGGATGCTGATATTTTCTGTGCACGCACGGATGCGGTTCAAGGAGAGCAGAGAAGCTTACTCTACAGCAGCTAACAGATAAGACTTTCACTATTAAGAGACTGCTTATATCTGCTTATTTCATGCTATGTGTATGGGGCTGGGAGAAATGCTTGACTAAAGGAGATGTGAATTAATTGCATAGTTTTTCACTAGAAATACTCCCAAGTGAATAGAAGCTTTGTCCCCCCCCCCTGTGTTTGGATGGTTTCCTGATGAAAAGGAAAAGGCACAATAAAGCCTTGTTATAATTTCACCTTATAAAGTCTCCATTGTGGACCTCTGTGAACGTCCGTCTACAGGTCCATTGTGAATTGACCTTGGTACTGAAGAAGTTACAATACTGTATCAATTTAGGCTTTTCATATTAAAAACTCAATGTCTGGTGTTCTTTTGTTCAGAGAGTTCCGAGATGAGTACACCGCCGCAGTATGTGTTTAAAAGTCCGACATAACGTACGCTTATTTAATATGGTCCGCAATTAATGCAGCAGATGGTAAAATGGCCACAGTTGCTGAAATCTATCAATATTTTATCTCAAATTAGGACTTTTACAAATTTTCACCTAATGTTCGTGTGTGGAAGCATGCAATAAGGAAAAAGTTAAGTAGCGATCCGTGTTTTTTTCATATTGCCCCTGCACACGGAGTTAGAGGAGGGTATTGGTGTGTGGTGCCAGATTTTTCCACTATCTTTGATCATGGAAACTTCAAAAGGAGAAAGTGTAAGGAGGCAGGGGACTCGCCGTCCTCGGCGTACCCTCCCCTTACCTCCTCACCTGCCACTGCTTCCTCTCTCCGGTCTTCACGGCATCAGCTGCAGCACATCTGCGCACCGCCCCCTCACTCCCCCGCGGCTCTCTCTCATGCCACCATCATGCTCTCTGTGCGCGTGCTCCATCAGCTTACAGAGCGCGTGCCTCACAAGTTAATTTATTCACTTCACTCTGCTCCACACCCCGTCGAATGGCTGACCCAGGACCCAGGCACTAATTCCCCATGGCTCCAGCTGCAGCAGGACAGGTTATTACCTGCTGTCCTATCATAGGAGGTTCCTCGGCTCACCTCTGACCTGCCATCTCTTCTGATTGTGGTCTTCCTTGCTTTATTACTCCTGTGATTCCTGTGCAACCTTGCTCTGCATAGTTTAATTTGCCTTGTGCTGCTGGATACTGTGCCTAGCTCCCTCTTATGTTTCAGATCTCGTTACCGTACTGGCTTGTCATCCTACCCTCTCTGGCTCTACGACCCTGGATTCCATTCGACCTCGCTTACCTCTCGGACCCCTCGAAATCAGCTCACGACACCTACGATTCGGATCTCTCTTACCCACGACCCTTGGCTTCGGACTTCCTTACGGTACCTTCTCTATGCCCGGATTTGGCAAGTACTACGACTAGCTCCTTGTACCCCTGGTCTTGGCCACGCAACCAAATCCACACTCCAGGCACGCTCTCACTACTGCGGGTGCATGGTTACTCACTCTCCACCTCAGTACTGGGGGTTAGTCTGGTCTGCAGCGTTACATTATGCAGAGCCCAACCAACGCAGACCCCCCCTCGACATGAATCAAATATTAACGGCCCTGGCACAACACTGCCAGACTCTCGGAGATCAAGTAGCCACCTTCACAACAACTTTCCAGTCTTACCCTCCAAGAAAATCCCCCCAGAGTACCACGCACCCCGCGCCTTTTCTTGCCCATCCGTGATGGGGCTACCGCCTCAGAACCTAAAATCCCTACACCTAAATCATATTCTGGAGATCCACATGCCTGTCCCTAACCCAGTGTGAAATCCAATTCGAGCTGACCCCTAGCCAATTCACTTCTGACCGCTCCAAGGTGGGCTATATTTTCTCTCTCCTGAACGGAAGCGACTTGGCCTGGGCCTGTCCCATCTGGGACGTACAGCCGGAACTCATCAGGGACAACCCCGCTTCAAAAGGGAATTTCAACAGGTGTTTGAAACCCCATCACGCTCGGATACGGTGGCCTATTCATTGATGTACCTTACCCAGGGGCGTAGGTCTGTAGCGAAATATGCCTTAGAGTTCCGGACCATTGCGGCGGAGATTTGGTGGAACGAGGAGGCTCTGGTAGCTGTATTCTGGTAGGAACTGTCCGATCCAGTGAAGGATGAACTCGCGACTCAGCCTCAGCCTGAGACCTTGGAGGAGCTGATTTCCCAGTGTATATGGGTGGACCAGCGCCAGCAGGAGAGACATCACGAAAGCCAGTGTCCCAGGTTTGTCATGCGGGTATCCTTCCTGGCCCCTTCTATGCCTTTCAGGAGTGCCCCGGCTATCTTACCACCCCCTGATACTTCGGAACCAATGCAGATTGGCAGTCAACAACTTCGGGGTCCAGAAAGAGCTCGCTGTAGGAACAAGGGCCTGTGCTTTTACTGCGGATCTTCTGAACATCTGGTACGCGGTTGCCCCCTGAGGCCCGGGAAACGAGCACACCCAGTCAGTAATATGGGTCTCTCCCTGGGTACCATCTCTTCTTGCTCCATTTCCAAGGAAGAATTTTCCAAGAGGATCATGTTACCGATTCTCCTCGAGGGCCCAGATTGCCGTATAACCACTTCAGCATTCCTCAACTCTGCATCGGGGGGAAACTTCATAGACCAGAATTTTGCCATTCAGAACAAGATTCTGTTGATCGAGAAGAGGTTTCCACTAGGCTTAGAGGCCATTGATGGACGCCCTCTGCAACCGGCCTTTATCTCGCTAGATACCCCGCTGCTCACCTTGTCCACGAAGGATGGACATTGCGAGCTCCTCTCGTTTGATGTATTCCACTACCCCACGGTCCAAGTCATCCTCGGTCTGCCCTGGTTACAGAGACACAATCCATGCATCGATTGGACGGATCAGTTACCCATTTAGTGGCACACCTCAAAGACCTCATCTGGACAGTCCAGTCCTACTACGCTTCTTGCCGGCTTGGAGATACCTCGCTCTCTTCCCTCCTCCCTTCCGGAGGCATACGCGGACTTCCAGCACGTCTTCAGTAAGACTCACTCCGACCTTTTACCTCCGCATCGCCCGTACGACTGCCCCATCGATCTGGTTCAAGGTGCGATCCTTCCCAAATCCAAATCATATCCACTGTCTGTACCAGAGACCGCAGCCACGGCGGAGTACATTTGGGAGAATCTCCAGAAAGGATTTATACAGCACTCCACCTCCTCAGCCGGTGCAGGGTTCTTCTTAGTGAAAAAGAAAGATGGGACGCTCCGACCTTGCATCGACTACAGAGGCCTCAACCGCATAATGGTTAAGAACCGCTACCCTCTTCCACTCATTGCTGAGTTGTTTGATAGGCTACAAGGGGCCACCATTTTTTCGAAGTTCGAACTCAGGGGTGCTTACAACCTCATCCGCATTCGAGAGGGGGATGAGTGGAAGACCGCCATGAGTACCTGGTAATGCCCTTTGGCCTTTGCAACGTCCCAGCCATTTTTCAGGACTTTATGAACGAGGTCTTCTGGGACGTGCTAAACATCTTCGTAATCATCTACTTGGATGACATTTTCATCTTTTCCAAGACCCTCCAAGAGCACGTTTTACACACCAGGCTCATTCTCGCCCGTCTCCGTCTCAATCACCTCTACGCCAAACTAGAGAAGTTTCTCTTCCATCTGAGGTCCACAGCCTTCCTAGGCTATATCACCTCCAACAAAGGGTTCAGTATGGATCCCAAAAAACTAAAGGCCATACTGGAATGGCCCCAGCCCAAGATGCTAAAATTCGTTCAATGCTTCCTCGGATTTTCCAAATATTCCAGAAAATGTATTCGTAATTTTTCCACCATAGTGGCCCCCATTTCGGCTCTCACCAAGAAAGGAGCCGACCCCTCTGTTTGGTCCTCCGAAGCCTCTGCTGCTTTCGAGACTCTTAAAAGTATCTTCGTTTCAGCACCGATCTTTCGACATCCGGATACCTCCCTCCCTTTCACACTCGAGGTGGATGCCTCAGACTCTGGAGCTGGTGCAGTGCTCTCCCAAAGAATGGGTCCTCAACACAAACTACATCCGTGTGGATTTTTCTCAAAACAAAATTTCCCCGGCGAGATGAATTATGATGTCGGTAACAGGGAGCTTTTAGCCATCAAGATGGCTCTTCTAGAATGATGTCATCTTCTAGAGGGTACCCGGGAACCTAACTCCATCCTCATGGACCATAAGAACCTTTTATACATCGAAGGTTAGGGTCCCGACAGGCTTGGTGGGCATTATTCTTCTCAAGGTTCAATTACGTCTTATCTTATATACCTGGCACCAAGAATGTGAAAGCCGATGCCCTGTCTCGGCAATTCTCCCTAGAAGAGATCCCTGAAACCATCCTACCATCCAAATTTATCATTTCAGCAACCTCGTTTGATGTCCTGGACAAAATCTTCAAAGCTCAATCCCACATTCCCAGAAGTCTAGTGGTCCCAGAGGGTACCCTATACGCATCACCGCAATTCCGGTGGAAAATCCAGGAGTCGGGTCATTCCTCCAGAACTGCTGGACATCCCTGGATCTCATCAGAAGAAATTTCTGGTGGCCCAAGATGGGGAAAGAGGTTCAGGAATTCACCAGTGCCTGCTCAGTATGCGCCCAAAGTAAAACCGCCCGACACAAGCCTTCGGGTCTTCTGCTACCGTTACCCATTCCCGAACGTCCATGGACACACATATCCATGGATTTTATAGTGTAACTCTCCCACCCCCCAAGGGAATGACTACTATTCTCGTCATTGTGGACAGATTCACTAAACAGGCGCACTTCATCCCTCTCAAGGGTCCTCCCTCTTCCCCTGGTTCTGGCGGATGTTTTCTCCAGGGAGGTGTTCAAACTTCACGGCATCCCCACATCCATTGTGTCCGACAGGGGTTCACAATTCATCTCCAAGTTCTGGCGGGACTTCTCCAAGTCACTCGGTATCTCGCTCTCGTTCTGCTCCGGCTACCACCCTCAAACCAATGGGCAGACCGAGAGGATGAACCAGAATCTGGAGCAGTACTTGAGCTGTTTTGTGTCTGAAACTCTTGACGACTGGACTGACTTACAACCCTGGGCCGAGTTCGTGATCAATTCACACAAGAATGAGTCTACTCAACAATCACCATTTTTCACGAATTATGGCTTCCATCCTGCTTACAGTGGCGTCCGGGCTAAACCTAATGCGGCTGCCCCCGCATTTTAAAAATAGCGCGGGCAGTGCGCGGCAGTCTTTGGCCGAGAACCGGACGGTTTTCCCGTGCCTCGGGCGCTTTCAATAGTAAGCGCCATTAGTGCTTATCTATTGAAGCGGCCGCCGTGCTGGAAAATCCGTTTTTAAATGGAGAGCAGACCCGCGGCGCTACCGGCCAGCTCCAGGCAAACGTTAGATTAAACGCTGCCGCAGCAGTACCTTCCCATCTCCAGCATTTCCTCAGGGGTACCAGCAGCCGAAACTCGGGTGTCTGTCCTACAAGAGTCCTGGAAGAGAATTCAGACAGTACTCACTGGAGCTTCCCAGAGATACAAACGGCAAGTCGACCGGCATCGTCAGGAGGCACCTGAATACAAGCCTGGGAATAGGGTGTGGCTCTTTGCCAAGAACATCCGCTTTAGAACCGCTTTAGAAATTGGCACCTAAATTCCTGGGACCCTTCAAGATTCTCGAATGGATAAACCCAGTCACGTACCGTCTACAACTTCCTCCTACCATGAAGATACCCCGGCATTTCCTGTCTCCCTACTCAAACCCTACATTTAGAGTAACCTCATCCCGGTTGTCAACCACAACCCCAAACCTATCGTCATACAGGAACAGCCAGAGTTTGAGGTTCAAGCCATCCTGGGCTCCCGGATCTCCAGGGGGAGACTACAGTTTCTGGTACATTGGAAGGGGTACGGGCCAGAGGAACGTTCCTGGATACCCTTAGATCAAATCCATGCCCCGGCATTGCTCAGACGCTTCCATCTCAACTTCCCACACAAGTCTTGGGTGGATCATCCTGAGGCCGACCCTCGAGGAGGAAGTACTGTAAGGAGGCAGGGGACTCGCTGCCCTTTGTGCACCCTCCCCTTACCTCCTCAGCCTGACGCTGCTCCCTCTCTCCGGTCTCCACGGCGTCGGCTGCAGTGCGTCTGTGAACTACACCCTCGCTCCCCGCGGCTCTCTCTCATGCAACCGTCATGCTCTCTGTGCGCGTGCTCCATCAGCTTACAGTGCGTGTGCCACACAAGTTAATTAATTCACTCCGCTCCATGCCCCGCCCACCAGCCGACCAAGGACCCAGGCACTAATTCTCCATGGCTCCAGCTGCAGCAGGACAGGTACCTGCTGTCCTATCACAGGAGGCTCCTCGGCTCACCTCTGACCTGCCCCCTCCTCTGATTGGTCTTCCTCGCTTTATTACTCCTGTGATTCCTGTGCAACCTCGCTCTGCATAGTTTTGTTTGCCTTGTGCTGCTGGATTCTGTGCCTAGCTCCCTCTTATGTTTCAGATCTCGTTACCGTACCGGCTTGTCATCCTACCCTCTCTGGCTCTACGACCCCGGATTCCATTCGACCTCGCTTACCTCTCGGACCCCTCGAACTCGGCTCACGGACACCTACGATTCGGATCTCTCTTACCCACGACCCTTGGCTTCGGACTTCACTACGGTACCTTTTCTACGCCCAGATTTGGCAAGTACTACGACTAGCTCCTTGTACCCCTGGTCTTGGCCACGTAACCAAATCCAGACTCCGGGCACGCTCTCACTACTGCGGGTGTGTGGTTACTCACTCTCCACCTCAGTACTGGGGGTTAGTCTGGTCTGCGGGCAGCACAGAAAGTCATGTTAAATCCAAATAAGATTCGTCAATCCCAGGCCAGCAATGTAATAGTGTAATGAATCCGCTCCGCGGTTTACTGGTTGCCTTACCTTGCAGACCGGTGCAGTTCTGGAACAGCTCTCCTGATGTTTGCTGCAGCCTGGATTCACTCACCAAAGCAATACACACTCCCTTTGGTATCTACTGCAGCTGTGCAGCCTATCACTGCAACCTAGACTGGCATTCACTCATTGGAGCAGTACCTTCACACCCCCGCCGGGGATTGGCCCGCTGGCCTTTAAGTATTGCTTTCCCACAATGCTCCTTGCCGAGCATAGTCCTAACTGGATGTCACTACTGTTTTGCCACAAGCCCTCACTTGATCTCCTATGCTGATACCAGGTTCCGCCCTGCGTCCTTCAGCTTCCTTCAAGCCGCTTGTTCTCCTATGCTGATACCAGGTTCCGCCCTGCGTCCTTCAGCTTCCTACAAGCCGCTTGTTCTCCTATGCTGATACCAGGTTCCGCCCTGCGTCCTTCAGCTCCCTTTAAGCCCGCTTGTTCTCCTATGATGATACGGAGGTTCCGTCCTGCGTCCTTCAGCTTCCTGTTCTCCTGTGCTGAAGCAGAGGTTTCGTCCCTGCGTCCTTCAGCCTCCTGGATTTCTGCACTGAAGCAGAGGTTTCCCTGTGTATCTACAGCTTCCTGGTTCCTGGGGCCTACTCTTTCCCTAATCTAGAGAGGTCGTGTCCTGGTTCCTGCACTGTTACAGAGGATTCCCCAGCCCGCTCAGGACTCTTGCGCTGTAGCACTGGTGCACCCGTGCAGCAAAGCGGTGTGCTACTCTGGTCTGCCTACCATCTCCTGTGACCAGTACCATGGGCCATGGTCGTCGCTCGCGCAGAGGCCAACCCCGCGCTCCTAAGCTGAAGCGGGGCTCTCCTGACTACCTGTTGCCGAACTCTTGCCTGAACAATGTTTATCCTGACGTCTCCTTTCCTGACCCTGGCTTGTACAACGACGATGCTGACTTCTCCAATCCTGATCCTGCTACATATGACTACGAACTGCGCAATCCGGATCAGCCTGCGCGGTCTCAGGTCGGTGCTTTTACAACCCTACCTCAGCCACGCGGTCCGACCCTGGTTTGTGGCGAGCAGAACCCTGACAAATAGCGCCTGCGCCAGCGCCAGCACCGGCTTACAATAACAGTTCGACCATCAGTGAAAACCTGTTGACTGGCAACCCTTGCTATCTGCAGCCTGAGCCAGATTTCACATACAGATACTAGCAAGCTTGCATGTACCAGAAAGATTTCCAGCTTCATCAGCTGTCAACTACAGGTGTAGCAGGCCCACTGTCACCTGTCAACTACATGTATTGTATCTTTACTGACGTGTCAACTGTATCGCTTGAGATATTTGCAACTTTTGCATTCCACAAAAAAGGATGCATATCTATGAAGCCGCGTCTAAAACACCCAGTGAAGCTGCATGTGTGGGGTGCCATCCCTAGGTGTGGACCAGGATGCATCGTCATCTTTGATGGTAAAATAATGCACAAAATCACATGCTGTAGCCTTATGCACAATATTGTACTAGTGTGCAGTATTTTGAGCACTTTTCTTTTCTTGTTACAGGAATCAAGAATAAACTAATTTTTCAAGAGTAAATAGTGTCCAAGATTGTGGAATACATTACACGTGAAATTCACAGATGGTCACCGGTTCTTCCAGGACAATGATCCCAAACACACCACGTCTGCGCATATTCTTGCCTGCGGTATCAACTGGTTGAAGACGCCAGCGGAGTAAGTACGGTAACCGTTACTCATTTTTTAACACTATTTACTGTGTATTTCTTTAACTAATTCTCCTTCTTTCCCCCCTCCAATTACAGATCCCCAGATTTCAATCCTATCGAAATGGTATGGAATCAGCTGAAGGATCATTCCCAAAAAGTGGTGAAACCATCAAAAAAGATGAATTGGCGGATGGCATAATGAGTTTTTGGAATAGCGTACTCACCGTAGAAAGATGTAATAAATATATAGATCATATTGCGACGGTGTTGCCCATTGTGATAGAGCGTAATGGGCAGGCATCAGGAAAGTAGTAAGTTACAGTGCAGTACTGTAGTATGGTACGTACAGGTGCAGCAAGTATAATACAGGTAAGTACAGTATGGCACAGATTGTCTTTAATATGCACTTTATTGCACTGATTTTTTTCTTTTCTTTTCAGAGCCTGCTGCACTACAATTCTTGTTATAAAGTAGTTATACAGTAGTTAAAATGTAGTATAAAGTTCCAGTTATAGTGTACTGTACAGTATACTGTAGTTAGTTTCTGTGTACTGTACAGTATACAGTATAGTTTGACAGTAGTAAGTGCATAGTCCAATATGCTATAGTTATAGTGTAAGCAATGCCAATAAATGCACTTTACTGAACTAATTTTTTATTTTATTTTCAGAGCCTGCTGCACTACAAATCTTGTTATAAAGTAGTTATAATGTAGTATAGTGTTCCAGTATACAGTATAATGTACAGTATACTGTAGTTAGACAGTTACTGTGTACAGTATACAGTACAGTATATAGTAGTTTGACAGTAGTAAGTGCATTGTCCAATATGCTGTACTTATAGTGTAATGCCAATTACAATGCCAATAAATGCAATTTACTGCACACATTTTTTATTTTATTTTTAGAGCCTGCTGCAGTACAAATTGTGTTATAAAGTAGTTATACAGTAGTTATAATGTAGTATAGAGTTCCATTATACAGTATACAGTACAGTATACTGTAGTTAAACAGTTACTGTGTACTGTACAGTATAGTTTGACAGTAGTAACTGCATAGCAATGTCAATAAATGCACTTTACTACACTCATTTTTTCTTTTCTTTTCAGAGCCTGCTGAACTAAAAAAGGAAGGGTGGGGGCGGGGGGTATCATGTGTAAAATTAGTGAACTGTGTATATAGTGTATCAACAGTCATAATTTACACAACCCCCCCTCTCTCAATGAACTACAGAATGAAAAGCGGCCATGACGAAAAAGATAAAGACAGAACATTTGTACTGCTGCGACACACTTTATTCGAGCAAATACCCAGTATGTACCTGGCAGATACCTGGAATGCGCCGCTCCTCACCTCAGACAAGCCCCGTTGCGTTTGCCTTCCCAGCCATGGTTCATGCCTGGCTGACGGGCGGCTGATCTGTTAAATGATAATGATTAGGATTTAATAGGCTGCAATGCTTCGCGTGTCTACCAGATGGCATAAATTCATGAATTGTAATGCAGTATATATATATATACTGTGCAGTATTGCAGCCAGCGGGAATAAAATGCTTCAATCCCTGCCTGGAAAATAACGCAATGCACTCGGGCAGAAAACCTCAATACACCCGGGTATACCCGAATTCGTGGGACTAGCCGAGCTCGAATAAAGTGTGTCGCCAGTGTATTACTGTTTTTATTATTATAAATTTGTATTATTCATGATTATTTATATTTTTCATTTTTCCATGATTATCCATTTTCATGATGTCAATGTCAAGTGATGCTGAAGTGGTGAAAGGTGCTACCATTACCACCGGCCCTTAATTTACAACTGACAGAAGAGCTACTGTACAAAGAAGATAAAGACTGTAATTTGTATTATTCATGATTATTTGTATTTTTCATCCAGATAAAATAAAATACAAATAAAATAAATAAAATACAAATTTCTTTGAATTCACGATAATCGTTGAAACACTCCCAACCCCCTAAGAAAAAGAAAGAATGGCAAAAATTGGTAACTTATCAAAAACATGATTCAGATTATGTTTTTTTTAAATCAGTCCTTAAAAAAGCGATGTCTCTTACTTTTTCTTTGAACTTTAAATTCAATTTGAATGGGTGGGGGGATTCTTCAAGAAGGGTTAGGGGTGAGCTACACTAGTTGCCAAGAAGGGCTTATCAGATTAACATATTATGGGGGGTTGAAGGTGCTAGTTACAACCGGCCCTTCAACTTGAAATGCTTTTGGTACCAGTATGTGCGTGGATGAGTCATTCGCGAAGGGATTATCACACATGCGCATGCGTTACTGAAAACAAAGATTTTAAAGAATGGCGCAATGACACAATTACTGTCAACAAAGCCTCAAAGAGGCCACCAGCCTGAAGAAGATTCAGCGTCACAATTACTGTCAACAAAGATTTTAAAAATGGCTTCGTGGGTTGGGGGGTGGATGGCGGAGACATTCTCATCAAACCCGTGTGAATGTGTGTGAGACCGCCGGCCTCAAGAAGACTCAGTACTTGGATTTTTAAATCAGATTCATCAATGTCCAAGCATCGTTTAAAAAAAGCGATATTACACTATAGGTGCATCTAAATCCCTGCTTTTGCCTTTCTCCGCTTGGTGACAAAAAGATAATTAATTTTTTTATTGTTTCATTGAGTCACCTTTTATCAAACATAAGTATAACATTTCACATAATGGTTGCTTAAAATCAATCAGTCATACACGAAGGGGGGGAGTGTATCAAACATAAGTATAACATTTCACATATTGGTTGCTTAAAATCAATCAGTCATACACGAAGGGGGGGGGTTGTTGATAAGCGGTTGCATGACCGTAGTCTTGTTAGTAAGACTTTGTGTGCAAGGTGAGTTGGGGGTGGGGAACACTCTTGTCCACATACACGCATGCGCCTAAATGTGATAACACGCTCGGGAAGATTAAAGCCAGAAAACCAACAATTACAAATGAATGGTGTGGGGGATGTGTCGATAAGAAATAGAAATACTTTAGCCTTGTGTGTATGTGTGGGGGGAGGGGGAGACGGCTGTATGCTGAATTATTAGTTGAAATGTTTTGAACCTAACACCCCCAAATTAAAATCACAGTATGCCACTACTAGTGTATAATTAAAAAGCTACAGTAGTGATTGATTCTCAGAAAATCAAAAATTGTTAAGCAAGCCCATCTTGAGGAATGAACAAAGGGATTTTTTTTCAGACTTGAAATTCAAATCGAATGAGAAGTCTTAAACGCATGCACATGAAATCAAAACAGTATTAAAACAATGCATATATAATATTATACATATACTGTAGAATAAATACCTACTCTATAGAATAAAAGATTATAAAAAAATGTGGGGGGGGGGCGGGGGGTTCTTATAAGAGTCACAGTATGCCACCCACCTAATACAGTACATACTGTACATGACTAGTGTAGAATTAAAAATTCTAAGAATATCAAAAATTGTTATGCAAGCCCATTCAAATTGAATGAGAAGTTATAAACGCATGCGTCTAAATGTGATGACACGCATATGCGTTTTAACAAGGTTCCAATGAGAAATATATGCATGCGCCTAAATGTGATGACACGCAAATGCGTTTCAACAAGGTTCGAATGAGACATACACGCATGCGCATAAAATAAAAACAGTATGAAAAGAAGAGCAAGCCTAGCAAAAATATTGATTAATAAATAATACATATAGAAATGTGATCACACGCATACAGTATGCGTTTCGACAAGGTTCAAATCCGCTTGAGCAGGAGAAATATTTTATATGCGGAAGAAGATGCAGCGTTATATTTTTATAATACTGTACTTCTTTTCCATTTAGTATCCTGTATACAGTACAGTATGTGTTCTTATATTTTTTATGTGTATGGCTAAGGAGCCTCAGACTACTGTATACAGTATGACCTCGAAACGTTAATTAATCTCTGCTTCAAATATAAATCTTCACATTTACAATTACTGTGGGCACACACACAGACTTGCAGAAATGAAAGGCTGAAAGTTGAATTGCTATTAGACTTTTAAGACAACAGCTCATGATCGCCCACTTGCGTTTCTAGACGGTATTGCAGACAACGCTAAAATGCAATTTTCTGCGCACGATATAAAACCGATCGAAAACCGATCGAAAAAAGAGCCATTTGCGAAACGGTTGGAAAACAGAGCACGTCTGGCCGCCGAATTTAGAGTGGCTTGGTGTACGCCGCATTAAAATAAAGGCTGGAGCAGCTGTAGATCACAACCGGGGAGAATTACAGACCTGTTAGCCTGACTTCAATAGTGGGGAAACTACTTGAAGGTTGAATATGGTATAATATTCAGGAGTATCTAATGGAAAACAAATTCATTAGTAATAGTCAGCATGGATTTATGAAGGATAGATCATGCCAAACTAACCTTATTTGTTTAGTTGAGGAGGTATGTAAGAACTTAGACTAGGGTAATGCAGTTGATGTGGTCTACTTAGATTTTGCAAAGGCTTTTGATACGGTTCCACACAAGAGGTTGGTGTACAAAATAAAGCAAGTTGAACTCAGTAATAATATATGCACATGGATTGAAAACTGGATGAAGGATAGACTAAAGAGGGTTGTCATAAATGGAACTTTTTCAGGTTGGGCTAACGTCGTGAGTGGAGTACCTCAAAGATCGGTACTGGGACCCCTACTTTTTAACTTGTTTATTAATGACCTTGACGTTGGCATCGAGAGCAAAGTCTCCATCTTTGCTGATGATACTAAATTGTGTAAGGTAATAGAATCAGAGCAGGATGTCATTTCTCCCCAGAAGGACATGGAGAGACTGGAAACGTGGGAAGGTAAATGGAATATGAGGTTTAATACAGATACGGGAAATGTAAGGTTATGCATTTGGGAAATAAGAATAAACAGGCAACTTACAAATTAAATTGGGATAAATTGGGGGAATCCTAGATGGAGAAGGATTTAGGAGTGCTTGTAGACAGCAGGCTTAGCAATAGTGCCCAAAGTCATGCAGTAGCTGCAAAGGCAAACAATATCTTATCTTGCATTAAACCGGCAATGGATGGAAGGGAAATAAACATAATGATGCCCCTTTACAAAGCATTAGTAAGACCACACCTTGAATATGGAGTACAATTTTGGGCACCACTCCTTAGAAAAGACATTATGAAACTAGAGAGAGTGCAGAGAAGAGCCACCAAATTAATAAAGGGAATGGACAATCTAATTTATGAGGAAAGGCTAGCTAAATTAGATTTATTTACATTAGAAAAAATGTGTTCAAGAGGGGATATGATAACTATATACAAATATATTCAGGGACAGTAAAAGGAGCTTTCAAGTAAACTATTCATCCCAAGGGCAGTACAAATTACTTGGTTTACCCCTTTAGGTTGGAGGAAAGGAGATTTCACCAGCAACAAAGGAAAGGGTTCTTTACAGTAAGGACAGTTAAAATGTGGAATTCATTACCCCTAGATACTCTGCTGGCAGATACAATAAATTTGTTCAAAAAAATGGTTGACATCTTTTTAGATGGGAAAGATATACAGGGACATACCAAATAAGTATACATGGGAAGGATGTTGATCCAGGGATTAATCCGATTGCCAATTCTTGGAGTCAGGAAGGAATTTATTTTTCCCCTTATGAGATATCATTGGATGATATGACACTGGGATTTTTTGTGTGCCTTCCTCTGGATCAATAAGTAAGAATATATATAGGATAAAGTATCTGTTTTCTAAATTTAGCATAGTGTGAACTTGATGGACGTACTTCTTTTTTCAACTTCATCTACTATGTAACTATGTAACTACATAATTGATTCGAGCATGTACTCACACCATATGCCTGACATCAACAATGGATCCCATCAAGCAAATGTTTCATGTTTGTGAAACAGGTAAATATTATTTCATCAAAACTAAAAAGTGCACAGAGAGCCTTAATCAATAAAACATGTATTTTTGTATTGTAAGTGTGCTATTGTTTTTTTTTAAAAACTTAAACTGATCTATTTTTATTGATTAAGTCTCTCTGTGCGCTTTTTCATTTTAATGTTAAATATTGAACCTGTTGATCACGGGAGAAGTTATAAGCTGCAGGAATGACAAGGGATACTTGGAGATCTGGTAGTCAGCAAACCTACCATCAGTACATATTATTTCATACAACTTTGCAGCTTGTTTTGTAGAGTACAAAGCAAAATCATAATTGAGCATCATACGTGTACCATATAGTTATGTTATATATAACATATGTATAATATGTTTTATGTTACAATAATGTTGTACAGTAAATTTGTGATTAATCTAAGATGTTTTGCCAACATTTATAGCTTCATAAAATTAAACATATACTTCTTCACCAACAGTTGTAAATAGTATACACATTGTTTATCTAATGTGTGTAAAAATGATGAAAGTGTGTAATGTTTTCTCGTTATGAACATAAGAAAAACTGTTCACAATTATAATTAGACACCTTTGTTCTTAATATTTATGGACATTGGGTGTAACAGAGCGTTAATCATGTCTTTTTTTCTATTTTGATGCCAACATTTATGAAGTCACAGAAAACATAGTAAATATGTATCCAATGTTTTGAATCTGTAAACAGAAATAAATGGTGGTACAATATACTGTACATCATAAATTTGTTGACTGATGAGCTAAAACCCCATACTAACCCCATACTAATCTCCACAATCAAACCAATTTAGAATTTCCCACAGATAGCATGTAATTGTTACTTGTTAGAATCCATTTCTAATGAATTCATATTGCATAATATATTGTCTAAATATTAAATGTACAGCATCAGTATTTAATTTTCAGTCGATATAATCTTACGCAAAGAGCAAAGAGCAAAGAGCACCACAGTGTTCTAAAACACCCGAGGAGTATTAAAAATATTCCTAAAATGATAGAGAAGGGATTACCCCTAATACCACTATTAAAACATTTTCAGGATATTCACAAATGTGACCATAGCTCTGTGAAATTTATGGGAATAGAGTGTATCCCTAGATCAGAGAGACAAGGGATAGAGATCTGCTCTTATTGAAAAGAGAGCCGTTCTGGATTTACACATTTGAATCTAGATATCCTAAAGGGTTTAATAAAATTATTGAACTCAAACCTTTTTTAAGATGAGTTATATATCTGTTTTCTTGATTTAATTCTATTTTTATCTTTGAAATTTTATTTCATTTTTAAATATTTAAATATACATAAAGTTTGTTTATATTGTAAAATTATTTTTGTAAATATGTGTGTTTATATGTTTGGTCTATATGTGGGTATACATTCAGTGAGTGTTTTTATTTAATTATCACTTCACTGGTTAAATTATGATATCTTTATATTTGCACTTTAGAGAACATATTTTGTACCATATATACACACACTTTTTTATATACATTTTTTATATACACTTTTTATTTATGATATAATTAATTATGGCATATATACACTTTGTATTATATCATGATAAGTTTTCATTAATTCAATATTCACTTATTCACATTTTGAGTATGAGTCTTACAAATTGATCACTCGATGTTAACGGCTAACAGCTGTGCTTGTTTAATTTAATTATGGTAGGCAACGGCTGTGGCTGCTGGTATAGGAGCAGCCTTATTGGTTGTGTGTTTGGTTATAATGCACACGGACAGCCTCCAACATGACCCCTGAAGAAGCACGTAGTGCAAACCACGTAGAGGGTCATGGGAGGCTGTTCTGCGCATGTGCACGCTGGCTGAAAGTGTGAGTAGAGGGGAATTTCTGTGGTGTGGTCACTGTGTCCAAACTTTTGGTGGTCGCGCTTGCCATCTGCTGCCTCTCACGGTTAGTAACCCTTACCCTCGGCGTGGTTTCTCTACCAGGGTGCTTGTAGGACTTTTTAATACAATGGTTTCACGCACTTCCTGGTATTTGTGTACCCTGTATAGAATTGTTCTGCACTTGAACTCTCTGGAGGTGTTTCCACACACAGGGGGGTTGTTTCCCAGGTGTGTGGGACTGTTATTGTTCTTTTTTTTTTTTTTTTCATTCATTATTGGTTTTTTTACTGTACACAGTAATTTATATGAAATTGTTGTATTTATTGTATTAAAAATTATTTTATGGTAATCTGTGGTGCACTTTGCGTACACTTTGTTTTTTTTTGTCTTTTGGGAGTTCCCCCTTTGTTGGGGGTTTCCCATTTATAGGGTCCTTTTGAGGAGTGACCCCTGATGCGTAGCTGCAAATGGATTAAGTCACTACATTGATTGACAGCAAGAGTGCAGAAACCATGTTGATCAGTTTCTGATATAACCTTACATGTAACATTATTACTGAAACTGTGAACTTATTTTTGGTAACGGCAGTGAACATTTGTAAATAATTAGTTACACATGGACATAAAAATATCATGTTAACAGTAACAAACAAATGATGTGACCATTTGGTTCTCACTCTTTTCCCACTCTCTGACATATAAGAATGTTCTTCTCATTGTCTCCAGGATCCTGACACAGTGCAAGGGAATGCAGCAACTAATCACTATGTCAGAAACTTTTTCAGACGAGTACTGTAGGGCACCACCAGATTTATCCAGACATCTGAACTGACTTTTCAACAGTCCAAAAATCCTCTCAATAACTGTGTGTGAATATGTGTACTGCAGTATAACGTTCCTCTGCAGGGGTTTGAGTGTTACCCAGTGGGTTTAGGAACCACGGCTGGGTCCCATATCCTGAATCACATGTAATACATTAAGAGGAGAAATTTAGATACATTTTACAATGTAGTTATGTGTAGAAAAATGTTACGTTTATGCCTCCTACATTTAATAGGTGAACAAGAACAATGTACTATCACATCTGGCATGTGTTTTGCTCTATATGAGAGCTTCATCCAACATGCATGAATGTGCTTTAGACACTCTTTCATGAAGGGACTGTGCTGAATGACATCCATGGTATAGGCATTAATTACTGGCAACATTAAATGTTATCTATGGTGCCTCCAGCTCGGCATAATATTCTGCCTGACATGACAGATGCATTGTGGAACCAAGGTGTGTGTGTGTCTCTGTATATGTGCTTAACTGTATTGACATAAACATTTGTATGAGAAACATTATTGAAACCATTAGAACATGTTGATTATCCAATTGTTAACTATCGATCTCAGTGTACCAAACTGTATATACTTTTGGTCAAATATTACTATTATGTCAAAAAGACATTTAGCATGAATTGTCGTATCCCCTAACAAACAGTGCATTAATTACTGGGCAGTCCTGTCTTTTTATTAACTCATCATTAGTAAATTCAAACAGTGATCTGCTTCACATGTGCAATATATGTGGTGTGGAAAGCTGAAAATGTAGTCAATTTATACTTGAAATATTCCAAATATATTCTCGAATAGAGTATGTACATGAAACAAAAGTGATATTCTAGCTTTTTTCTATTCAATGTACTCACCAACAAGCCATCCTGCGTAAAATCTCCCCCCTCCAATGCCGACTGACACAGGGTATAGGAATTGTGACAGGAACCAGGATATAGGGCTACCATATTCCGAATGTTCATGTGCACATCACATAGGACTTGCACATTAAGGGAGTGATAGAATTTCCTGTTACGGAACCCAGCCTCCATTTCACTTTGGGGTCAGCGCAACATGTGTGCAATCTATTGCACCTATCACATTGGATGGCCCAGGCTATGTTATAAAAGCTAGTCCTGAGAACACACCAAATTCAAAATGACATTAAATGCATTACATACATTTTGGGATAATAGTGCTGGTACATTTGTGTAGGATTAGGGGTCAATGGGGAACATTATGGGGGTAAGTCCATCGGCTGTTTTCCGGGACTGATTAATTCCTTAAATAACATAGTGCTTAATAACTGTAAATGGCATCAAGTGATTAGTGACGACAAGCTAGTCATGAACAAGAAATTCTGAAAAGAGACGAAAAGTGACTGAAAATAGGGAGGAAGATGTGTGATGGTGAGGGGTAACAAGGCTGGTTACCTCTGATCCATATTTGGGGTTTTAGAGTGTCAGCACTTGAACCTGTTTATTGTAACTGCAATTTATGTGTGTTTTACCTTTCATGGGGTTTATTGTAACTGCAATTTATGTGTGTTTTACAATCTCCGTGCAAGAAGAGATTGCTGGGCGTCCAGCTGGACCAGCAACAGACACCGACGGAAGATCCTGCACATGTAGCCTGTGACACAGCCGTGGAGATGGGGGGACATCAAATTGCACCAGTTGGGTTGCAATCCAACGAAATCCGTCAAAAGTATTTGCGCACAGTGACCATCGGAGATCACAAAGCAGCCGGCTTGCTCGACTCAAGTGCCACTGTTCCCTGCTCTGACCTGATATAGTCCGGCCAGAGGATCTGCTCTCGGGCACTGGCATGCAGGGGACCATGCCAGACGGAGGACCGTGGTCCATCCAGGTTGCTCAGGTATTCCTTGATTGGGGTGCCGGACGTGACATGAGGGAGGTGGGGTTATTAGGTTAGATACTGAGATGCTCCTCGGTAATGACCTGGGGCATGTTACTTGTGTTTTCACGGTGGAATTGGCTCCTAATGCATCGATTACTAGGCGCCAGAGCAAAGGATTTGCACCTGAGGATTTTGCCGTCCCCCTGGAAGTGGACCAACATCTTCCAGGGGTCTCCCAGGAAACAAGGCAGGTAAACCCAATTGAGTCACGACAGTCTACTGATTTACTTTCCCCTTTACCTGTTCCCCTTCCCCTCAACTTAGAGACTAGGGGTGGGTGGCCAGAATTAGGGACAAAATTTAGTGAAGTGGTAAGGTCTGATCCCAGCTTGGAGGGCATGAGACTCAGATAGTGGGTCAGATCAGTTCTTATGGCACCGCAGGCTCTTATATAGAGAGCAGGGTTCTACCATTCCAGATAGGGTTTGGACAGGTAGAAAACAGTTAGTGGTACCAAGGGAGTATAGCCAACAGATGTTACAGGTAGCCCACTCCATACCACTAGCGGGGCATCAGGGGGTAACTCGGACGAGAGCCAGGCTGTTGCGGTGTTACTACTGGCTTGGGCATCGGGGGCAGTGGCAGACTTCTACCAATCCTGTGATGCCTGCCAGCGAGTAGGTAAGGTGGGTAATCATGTGAAGGCACCCCTGAACCCACTATCTGTAATCGGGTAACCGTTCTAGAGGGTAGCTATGGACATTGTGGGACCCCTCATGATCCCCAGTTGGTCTAGCAAGCGTTACATACTTATGGTGGTGAACTGGGAGATTCATCTACAGCACTTGCTGTTTGCTTATCGAGAGGTACCACAAGAATATACCAGGTTCTCTCCCTTCGAGCTGCTATATGGTCGCAGGGTACGGGGCCCCTTGACTTATTCCATGAGGTGGGAAGGGGAGACTACCAATACTGATGCTTCTGTGCTTCTGAATGTGCAAGATCTCCTAGACTGGTTAGAAAAGCGTATGGTGTTGGCACAGGCTAACCTCATGGAGGCTCAGACCAAGCAGGAGACTTGGTATGACCAGGATGCCCATAGCAGAACATTCATCCCAGGACAGCATGTGCTTATTCTGAAGCCCACTCGGCAGAACAAATTAATGGCTGTCTGGTCTGTATCGTACATGGTTATCAGGAGGATGAATGAGTGGAACTATGTTGTGCAGTTAGATGGTGAGACAGGCAGAAATAGGACTTATCACATTAACATGCTTAAGGAGTATTTTAAACAGTGTGGCATCGGTGCTGGCTATTTGTAGTCCACCGATGGGGGACCTGTGAGCAATGCTCTGCTTGACCTCGTAGGGGAATCTAGACAGGGGGGCACAGTAGAGCAGGTTGAGATAGGGTCTCAGCTCAGTGCACAGCAGAGAGTGAAAGCAAAGGCTATGTTAAAGCAGCATAGGGACCTGTTCACGAACAAGCCAGGAAGGACACATTACGGATCATCCAGTGCTTACTGGTGATCAGAGACCTCTGCATAAGCATGCTTATCGAGTATCAGCAGAAGAGAAGAGTAGCATAGAGAAGGAAGTGGAAGAGATGCTGGCCCTAGGGGTAATTGTACCATCTCAGAGCCATTGGGCTTGTCCAGTAGTCCTGGTACCTAAGAAGGACACAACTACTTGTTTCTGTGTGGACTACCGGCAGCTCAACGCTAAGACGTGTCAGATGCTTATCCTATGCCCCGCATGGATGAGTTCTTAGATGAGTTTGCAGGTTCAACGTATCTGACTACCATGGATTTTTCCAAAGGGTATTGGCAAATCCCACTGACCCAGGAGGCTTGGGAGAAGTCTGCATTCATTACTCCACGTGGCCTTTATGAGTTTTTGGTGATGCAATTTCGGATGAACAATGCCCCGGCTACCTTCTAACGCCTTGTCAATAGGTTACTGCAAGGGATGCAAAGTTTTGCAAGGGCATACCTAGATGACATTGCTGTGTTCAGTAACTTGTGGGACTCCCATTTAGTGCATGTAGCTGCAGTGTTGAAAAGGATCAGGGAAGCAGGCCTGACACTGAAGCCTGCAAAGTGTCTAGTGGGTATGGCAGAAGAGTTTTACTTAGGGCACAGAGTGGGTGGAGGGCACCTTAAGCAAGAATCAGCTAAGGTGGAAGCTATAGTTCTGTGGCCGGAACTTTGGACTAAAAATCAGGTGATGGCTTTTATTAGGAACCGCTACTATAGGAAGATTGTCCCCTCAGTAAAGTGCCATTGCAAAACCCCTGACTGACTTGACACAGAAACGACTCCAGGTTCTGGTAGCCTGGTCTCCTGACTGTGAAAAAGCTTTCCAGGCATTGGAGACCGCACAGGCTAGTGCTCCTATTCTGGCTGCACCAGATTACTGCTTAAAGTTTCTTGTACAAATAGATACCTCTGACTATGGTCATCGGTGCTGTACTCAGCCAGGTGGACAAGGAGGGGGGTGAGTATCCTGTGGAATTCTTGTGCAGGAAACTGCTACCCAGAGAAGTGGCTTATGCCACCATTGAAAAGGAGTGCCTGGCCATTGTTTGAGCTTTGAAGAAACTACAGCCCTATTTGTATTGCATGGCATTCACTGTAATCCTGGACCATAACCCACTAATTGGCTACAAAGGGTGTCGGGGGAGAATGGCAAGTTGCTGCGCTGGAGTCTTGCATTGCAGGAGATTGATTTTACTATTGTGACATAGTCCAAATATGTTAGGCAGCTTTCTGCCCTGTTTTAGGTCAGAAAGTGCAGGAATAGTTAAAAAAGGATCCATTCCACAGCTTCACATTAACTCAGGCTGGTGGATGGAAAATCCAGACCACAGATTACAATGGGTCTAGTTCTCCCTCATCTGCTCTCCTAATCACTAACACAGGTATTTAGAACAGAGAGATTTGCATTTCAGTCTCTCTCCGTAGAGCCTGGGGGCTGGGAGTGTCGCTGCTCCCCTGCATCCAGTTCGGGGTGGACGGCCCCTCCAAGTATCACAGTACCAGAGGATTTGCCTGGACCCTTGGGACCAAGTTCCCACCACAAACAGATAAGACAAACAAAGATGTATTGCTGTTTCTAAAGGACTACGCTGTATCTAGTGACCCTAAATGAGAGGGCATTGTTTTAAACTGGGGGAACCAGGTTAGTTGGCCCAGCAGCAGTTATAGGCTGATTCTGATGTGTAGTTAGATCCCTGAAAGGGATAGGATTTTGTTTATATAATTTGGTTTCTTGTTACTTGAAATAACAGTGTGGGAAATACTATAACACTGATATGAGTGAACCGCCGAGTGTAAATATCTGAGTGCCTCTAACCTACACATGTTAAAGCTGCAGTCCCTTATTTGGATGAAAATAAAGCAGGCAGAAGCCTTAGTTAAGCAACGTAATACTTTGCATGATCCTGTTTTTTTGTATAAATAACCCTAGAAGACTGTGTCGGGAAGAACCCAGACAGACGTCAGCGCTACAAAAAAGGGGCGTTGTCACATATGGTGGAGAATGCGGGTCGACACTAAAAAGTCTGTGGGTTTGCAAATAAATGCGGGGGTTTAAAATAGCCGCCCAGCTGAAGTAAAGTACAGATGCTATGAGTGAAGTCTGTCCCACTGTGTATATCCAGTTGTGCTTCTAGCATACACAGAGAATGTGCGAAGTGTGGATGCAATAGCACCCTGAACCCAAACAGAAAACCAAAATGTTTTGCTGAAAAAGTGAAAATTGCATCTAGCAAGTGCTGTATGTAAGTTTCTGAAGTGAGTGAAATTGCAGCTAGCAAATTGTCCCTGCCAGGTTTCTAAAATGGCCAACGTGAAATGTTTGTTGTGTAATGTACGTAACCATACAAAACAGTGTCCCTTCAGGCCATACTATGATCATGACCCAAGCAGAGAGCCGCACCCACAGATGAATTTAGTATGCTGGACATGTCGTGAAGTAGGTCACATGGAAGATGTGTGCCCCCAAATTTTCAAAGACAAACAGCTGCAAAAGTAAGCAACGCCCTGTGAGTGCAAGCAACATGTGGAAGCTACCAGTGAGTGTGTGCCCAGTACCACTGATATCTATGGAGCTAATAAAGCAAAGAGAAAGAAGAAGGAAAAGAAAACTGTTCCTCAAGTTACAGGGGAAGTGACCGAGCCACTTGAACCTGCACTGTCAGGACATGCGTCAGAAAGGCGCCGAGATGTGCTACAGACCGGAGTGACCGGCAGAATTGTCACGGGAACAGTGGCAAAGGAAAAGGAGGAGCAAAGGAAAGCTGAATCCTTGATCCAGGATAAAGAGGCTTTGGTTTCTGCACTCCAAGCTGCCCACCATGATTATGAAGTCCTGTGGCAGGGAGTGATGGAGGAGCGAGAAAGTAGCAAGAAGGAGCGAGAATGTTGGAAGAAGGAGCGAGAAGCGAACGCCGAGTTACAAAGGTGTATACTTCCAGCTTTACAGGTGTACGAGGCTTTGAAGAAAACAGAGTCTCTATTACGGAGTGAGCTGGAAGAGGTGACGACTAGTCTGAAAAAGACCAACACCGTAATTGCTATCCTAAAACAGAAATACGGGAAAGCTCTACAAGAGGTTCACACGCTCAGCACCGAGGTGCAAAACTCACGCCTGGAGGGCCACGGTCTGAACGCAGAGCTGGGAATGTTGAAGCAAACCCATGAGATTGTCCTGTGTGATTTAGAGACTGTAAAGCAAGAAAATGAGAGTCTGAAAATGAAAAATTCAGATTTGACTGACCAAGCAGAAAAAGTGAAGAAACAGTTGACTCAGGAAAAATTAGAAGTGGAGGAAGCACTACAGAATGCATTGATGCACACTCAGAGCCAGCACCAGGAAGAAATGGACGCTCTGAGAACAGAATTGCGAGATGTATGCACAAAACAGAATTCTCTTGCGGAGGAACTTAACGTATTGAAAAAGGAGAAAAGCATTCGAATAATTCAGAAGCACTGCAAAGCTCTTATCCAAGGAAGAAGGGAAAGAGAAAATTATCGGCGTAAACGCGCCGCAACTATCATCCTACAGGCTGCCTACAGAGGGATGAAAATTCGTCAGTTTAATCGCCGGAATAAAGCAGCCTGTGTTCTTCAATCATTCTACCGTGCCCGCATGGTACGAAACAGGTTCCTCATTATGAAAGAAGCAACTATAAAATTCCAGTCTCTGACTAGGATGACACAGAACAGGATTCGCTATCAAATGCAGAGAAATGCGTCACTGGTTATCCAGCGGTACTTCCACCTGAATAAATGTAGGCCCCAGGAAAGAGAGGCCCAAGACTACATGCCTGCCACCTGCAAAGGTAAAAGGCCACAGGGTACAGCCGGAGTTAGTGAGAGCCCCATCAAGGTGAAGGTGCTCCAGGTAATCAGTGCTTCATCGTCTAAGTACCATATAATTGGCCCAAAGTGAAAATCCCAAATCTCTGAGAGTGATGGTCGTGAGAAAATACATGGCAGTAAGAAGTACCATAAAGGTTCAAAGGTTGCAAAGCAAAAGTGACGAAGGTCAACGCTGGCCTTGAATTTTTCCGGATCTCGCCACTCTGGGCCACAATATAAAGACAAAGACTATACGGCCCCAGAGTTCCGTCAGAGGCTAAAGAAACAGTCCAGACATTTGCAGGTTGCAGCGGGTGTTAAAATGAATTCAGAGGATGTAATGGACTGGAAGTCAAGAAAACAAAAAGGGGGGAAAATGTTTGGGAACTGACCCATTTTTATGTTATACAAGTGGACTATGTCACTTAACTTTGCAAATAAGCTAGTTATGCTATATTAGGCCTCTAGAATAAGCATTTTGAAATATTGCAATGTTATTTTTTCTCTTCATTGTAAACGTAGGTAAAACTACAAATTAATATACAGGGTTGATGGCCCTTAAGATTGCAAGGCTGTAGTTTAAAAAAAAAAAAAATAATAATAATAAAAAAAAAATATTGGTAGCTTACAATATAGAAAAAAAATGCCCTTTTCGGTTGGTAAATATATAATGAGGTTCATATTCTAGAGTAGAAAAACCCAGGGAGGTAATAGAAACTGTCTGGTTTTGTGAGTATATTTAGCATATCCTGGGTTATAAGAATGTGTGCTAGACATTTATTTTTCAAAATAGTTCCCTTGTAGAGAGCAACAAAATATGTTTGCCAAGTATAGTGTCTTATGACGAAAACTATTGTCCGTAATTGCCGTGAAAAAAAGTTCATATTCGGGTCATGTGAATGCTTAATTTTGTACTGGGGAGTTAGCTCAAGTATTTCAGGTAGGACGCTCACCCCAGTGAGGTCCATGGCCGCTCACCCCAGTAGGTGTGAGCTGGGGAGGGGGATATGTGACATAGGGTCTCATGCAGTAAGCACCGATAAAATCACTTCGGCAAGTGTTGCCGATAGGCCTTTTTTTGGCGATTTGCCCTCGCAGTATTCAGTAAGGGCCGAATCTATGCCAATCCCTGCCGAATCACTGCAAAAGCAAAACTGCAGATGAGCCTGTGCCGAAACAGCCTGGCTCCCGATAAACTTCCCGATAAGCCTTTTCTGCCGATAGGTGTTTGCAGCAGAGAGAGACCAGCCGCGCTCTCTGCACAAACATCGGCAAAATATAAAGTATTTATAAACAACTTTTACTCATAGTGTACATGTGCAGGGGGTCTCCGGAGCTGAACCGCATTGGTTTCAGGTCCGGGGACCCCCTGCTTCCCAATATACAGGCCCCTTTATGAGGTGCTGGTAGCCCTCTGCATTTAAATGTCCCGATCACGTGACCGCGGAATGTAAACAAAGCAGAGAGATACCGGCACCCCTTAAAGGGGCCATATCTCGGGAAGCAGGGGGTCCCCGGACCTAAAACCAAAGCGGTTCAGCTCCGGAGACCCTCTGCACATCTACACTATCAGTAAAACACACATATCAATAAACAGTCGTTCCTTACCTTTGCGGCTATGTGCTATGGTAACGAAGCAGCATGAATGTATTTTTAATAACAGTGTACTGTGAGCATGGGGGTCCCCTGAGCAGAACCGCATTGCTTTGTGCACCAAGGACCCCCTGCTTCCGCACAATATTATTAAAATACAGAAATGCTGCTTCATTACCATAGCGGATAGCCGCTAAGGCAATGAAGGGTTAAGGCAGAATAGCATGTTTATTGGGGACATTTGCCCCCAATAAACATTGCAATAAACAACATACACCCCCTGTGTATTTAAAATACATAAACAACAAAAAATACATTAAATACATATAGCACTCACCCATTTCCAGCTGCCACGATGAAGACCATCCTCCTCTTCATCCTGCCCATGCCCCCTGCACTGCTGCAAAACAGACACAAGAATGAAAACATCCAAAGTAATGTCACCTAACCCCTCAATCACCATAGCGGTTATTAACCACTACAGTCATTAAGGGGTTAACCCACCCTCACCCACCACTCGGGATGCCTACATACCCTCCCCCACTAACCCCCCACCGCATGAGGCCTAACCACCCCCACCCACTACCCACAAGGGAGGCGTACCCACATACCGTTGGTGAACTCCCCCACCCCAAGTACCCACAATAAAAACAATACACAGCCCCACAATAAGCATCATTCTATTTATTAAATACATTACCCACCCCCTGTGCCCCCCCATAAATACATGATTTATCTTTTTACAAACAGGGTTCATAACACAGCCCCACGCGAGTCCCCGGTGGGCTGGCCGGACAACCTGACAGACCTACAGGGTACCTGCAGCTCATTTCAAACAGGTTCTGGAGGCCTGTTGGTGGGTCCCATCAAGTGCCATGGCCCCCAGGTGGTCTCCACGGGTCACCGTGGGCCACAATTGGATCCCCACGTTAGGCCCGTGGATGTCTGGGAGCCCCGGGTCAGACCCACAGGTGTCTGCGGGGCCTCGGGTGGTTCCCACAGGGGTCTGGGGAACTCACGAGTTCTCACTACGGGTCCGCAGTGCCCCCACGGATGTGGGACCACTGCTTCATCCCTGCACCTATGGGTCGGCGGTGCCCCCATGGATGTGGGACCACCGCTTCATCCCCGCAGACTACGGGTCCGCGGTGCCCCCACAGATGTGAGGCCACCGCTTCATCCCCGCATGTGTCACCCATGGAACCACCCGCCTGATACCCGTGAGATATCCGAGGAGACCCGCAGGTGGTCTCCAGAGGTCTCACGCAGAACCACGGAACAAACCCTGAATGTAAAAAAAATAAACCTGGCCTATACATTCAATACATACACACGCCCCACCCCCCCCCAACACCTACAGTACAATAATGTGCAAAATAACTATTATCCAGATAGGGATAATAGATTATTTGCCATTATTAAAAACATTAACTAGCATATTCAAATAAATAAAGTACTACTGACCTCATCAATAAGAAGGCTCCATCGCCAGCAACATCCTTGTATTGCCCACAAAATACATAGCCAAAACAAAGCCAATACATTGCAATTACATTCAGATATCAATTAACCCCTTAAACACCTTATCGGATAATAACCGCAAAGGTAATTAAGGGGTTAAGCCACACTGGCCTGATACCCACCCTTCACCCATGAATTTGTACAGTGGCTTCATCATTCAACTATATATATATATTTATATATATATATATATATATATATATATATATATATATATATATATATATATATATATACAGAGATATATATATATATATATATATATACACACACACATGATGAACCAATATACAAATAAATGTAGAAGGGTTAACAAAAACATGCTGTACTCCAAATAACACTTCTCCATACAGACACACTACAATAAAATCAATTTCCTTTGATAATCCTATCTGAACTTACAATCAAAATCCACAATTGCCAATCAAAAACCTCAAATGCCAATCAACACATTGCATTTATATTGTATATATGATGCATACAATCTATGTACCATATACATTCTGCAAATGAATGTTAACAATAACATTGCAAGTAAAATACAGATACCTCCAAAAAAGTATACTATTTTAACCAATCCAGTAAACATAAATCAATTAGCATTCATTAATGACATCCCTAAACAATTTTCATTCCATCCCTAACAATTAAACAATTAACTAATTCAAGCCTTGAACAGAACAATTTAGCCTGTGAAAAAATATAAGTACCAACAAGAATACAAAATTGAAAACCAATGCTAACCCTGACCTCAAGTACACCATGCAATAACAACGATTACATCTATCTAATTTTAAAATACATTATACACACATTTAAGCATAGCAGCATAGACAAATTAATTTAAAACACATCAAATCAAACTTTTAAAACAACATCATTTCTTACCCTGTATGTATATATCTCTCTAGACATACATACATACATAGATACATACATACAGTGACAAGAAATGATATACCACAAATAAATAAATGCACATGTTAAAAAAGCATTAAAAAAAAATTAACAAGTTCAATTAAATACATTTCTTTAGTTCACTTACCATTACTTGTCCCCACCGACTCCCGTTGAACCCCTTACTCACAAACAAAACCACCAGGCACAGGAACCCATAAAATAAAAAACCATTAAAAAATAAACATTAAACTAAAAATCCAAATCAATCCACGGGTCTTCTAAATGTAATCCATCTTCATCTGTATTCTTCTTTCTTCTATCTTCTTCCGGGGTCTTCTTCCCATCTTCGGCCACGCCCGGGTCTTCTTTCTTCTGTAGGAGGTCCTTCCTCCTCGGTGTCTGGCTTCAAAATGAGACGACATAGGCTTTTAAAGGCCTATGACATCACATTTTCGTCATGGTTCCCACGGTCCTGATTGGGCCGTGAAAACCATTTGTTTTGGCCGATAAAAAAAAAAAGATGACGTCACCTAAAGGCAATGAAAGCACAGCCAATCAGAATGGCTTTGCTTCAATTGCCATTAAGATTACGTCATTAAAAGAAACATGGCTGTCATCACATGGTACGGTAGCCAATCAGAGCGTGGGAAATCCATCCCATCTCTGATTGGCTCTAGTACCATGTGACAGGCTTTCAATGACGTCACATCCATTTTCCCCCAAGCCTCTGTCACATGGTATACTAGAGCCAATCAGAGATGGGATGGAGTTCCCACGCTGAACAATGGAGCGCACAATGGAGCACCTGCGGCGCTGAAGCCAGCGCCGACATTAATTAAAAAAAAGAAACTCGTCTGCCCGCGCATTTGAAATACCCGCGGTGGCGGCCGCAGGAGAATAAAGGAGGCCGCCACTGTAAATTCAGCGTAGATATTATAAAATAGAAATATCATACTGACTGTGCAAATCTATGCAGACACACACCTGGATATGTAGAGAGAACATTGGGGTGTACTGCTTCCCCAATTAACCAGTGCTACAGAGCAGATATCCACCTGAATAATAAAGATATGTTGCTGATCCGGAAGAACAAGCTGTATACAGGAGCATATGAGTGAATAAACCCCTAGTTGGAATGTGTTTCTGGCGGTGACAATGAAGGGTTGTCTGGGAGAGGTCCTGAAACCCACCCAGACCCCATACAAGTCCCGCTGCTATGTGACCCACAAAACCTGGGGATGCTCCAAAAGTAATGAATGAAAAAACTCACACTCACACTCACACACACTTCATCCGGCTTGTCTTGGTTCTTGCGTGCACCAGGCTGTATGAAAGTACAGGCAGGGAATCCTCACCAGGGAGGAAAAAAGAGCGGGCATGGCCATGCAATAAATGGCAGTACGTAACCATACAAAACAGTGTCCCTTCAGGCCATACTATGATCATGACCCAGGCAGAGAGCCGCACCCACAGATGAATTTAGTATGCTGGACATGTCGTGAAGTAGGTCACATGGAAGATGTGTGCCCCCAAATTTTCAAAGACAAACAGCTGCAAAAGTAAGCAACGCCCTGTGAGTGCAAGCAACATGTGGAAGCTACCAGTGAGTGTGTGCCCAGTACCACTGATATCTATGGAGCTAATAAAGCAAAGAGAAAGAAGAAGGAAAAGAAAACTGTTCCTCAAGTTACAGGGGAAGTGACCGAGCCACTTGAACCTGCACTGTCAGGACATGCGTCAGAAAGGCGCCGAGATGTGCTACAGACCGGAGTGACCGGCAGAATTGTCACGGGAACAGTGGCAAAGGAAAAGGAGGAGCAAAGGAAAGCTGAATCCTTGATCCAGGATAAAGAGGCTTTGGTTTCTGCACTCCAAGCTGCCCACCATGATTATGAAGTCCTGTGGCAGGGAGTGATGGAGGAGCGAGAAAGTAGCAAGAAGGAGCGAGAATGTTGGAAGAAGGAGCGAGAAGCGAACGCCGAGTTACAAAGGTGTATACTTCCAGCTTTACAGGAGTACGAGGCTTTGAAGAAAACAGAGTCTCTATTACGGAGTGAGCTGGAAGAGGTGACGACTAGTCTGAAAAAGACCAACACCGTAATTGCTATCCTAAAACAGAAATACGGGAAAGCTCTACAAGAGGTTCACACGCTCAGCACCGAGGTGCAAAACTCACGCCTGGAGGGCCACGGTCTGAACGCAGAGCTGGGAATGTTGAAGCAAACCCATGAGATTGTCCTGTGTGATTTAGAGACTGTAAAGCAAGAAAATGAGAGTCTGAAAATGAAAAATTCAGATTTGACTGACCAAGCAGAAAAAGTGAAGAAACAGTTGACTCAGGAAAAATTAGAAGTGGAGGAAGCACTACAGAATGCGTTGATGCACACTCAGAGCCAGCACCAGGAAGAAATGGACGCTCTGAGAACAGAATTGCGAGATGTATGCACAAAACAGAATTCTCTTGCGGAGGAACTTAACGTATTGAAAAAGGAGAAAAGCATTCGAATAATTCAGAAGCACTGCAAAGCTCTTATCCAAGGAAGAAGGGAAAGAGAAAATTATCGGCGTAAACGCGCCGCAACTATCATCCTACAGGCTGCCTACAGAGGGATGAAAATTCGTCAGTTTAATCGCCGGAATAAAGCAGCCTGTGTTCTTCAATCATTCTACCGTGCCCGCATGGTACGAAACAGGTTCCTCATTATGAAAGAAGCAACTATAAAATTCCAGTCTCTGACTAGGATGACACAGAACAGGATTCGCTATCAAATGCAGAGAAATGCGTCACTGGTTATCCAGCGGTACTTCCACCTGAATAAATGTAGGCCCCAGGAAAGAGAGGCCCAAGACTACATGCCTGCCACCTGCAAAGGTAAAAGGCCACAGGGTACAGCCGGAGTTAGTGAGAGCCCCATCAAGGTGAAGGTGCTCCAGGTAATCAGTGCTTCATCGTCTAAGTACCATATAATTGGCCCAAAGTGAAAATCCCAAATCTCTGAGAGTGATGGTCATGAGAAAATACATGGCAGTAAGAAGTACCATAAAGGTTCAAAGGTTGCAAAGCAAAAGTGACGAAGGTCAACGCTGGCCTTGAATTTTTCCGGATCTCGCCACTCTGGGCCACAATATAAAGACAAAGACTATACGGCCCCAGAGTTCCGTCAGAGGCTAAAGAAACAGTCCAGACATTTGCAGGTTGCAGCGGGTGTTAAAATGAATTCAGAAGATGTAATGGACTGGAAGTCAAGAAAACAAAAAGGGGGGAAAATGTTTGGGAACTGACCCATTTTTATGTTATACAAGTGGACTATGTCACTTAACTTTGCAAATAAGCTAGTTATGCTATATTAGGCCTCTAGAATAAGCATTTTGAAATATTGCAATGTTATTTTTTCTCTTCATTGTAAACGTAGGTAAAACTACAAATTAATATACAGGGTTGATGGCCCTTAAGATTGCAAGGCTGTAGTTTAAAAAAAAAAAAAATAATAATAATAAAAAAAAAATATTGGTAGCTTACAATATAGAAAAAAAATGCCCTTTTCGGTTGGTAAATATATAATGAGGTTCATATTCTAGAGTAGAAAAACCCAGGGAGGTAATAGAAACTGTCTGGTTTTGTGAGTATATTTAGCATATCCTGGGTTATAAGAATGTGTGCTAGACATTTATTTTTCAAAATAGTTCCCTTGTAGAGAGCAACAAAATATGTTTGCCAAGTATAGTGTCTTATGACGAAAACTATTGTCCGTAATTGCCGTGAAAAAAAGTTCATATTCGGGTCATGTGAATGCTTAATTTTGTACTGGGGAGTTAGCTCAAGTATTTCAGGTAGGACGCTCACCCCAGTGAGGTCCATGGCCGCTCACCCCAGTAGGTGTGAGCTGGGGAGGGGGATATGTGACATAGGGTCTCATGCAGTAAGCACCGATAAAATCACTTCGGCAAGTGTTGCCGATAGGCCTTTTTTTGGCGATTTGCCCTCGCAGTATTCAGTAAGGGCCGAATCTATGCCAATCCCTGCCGAATCACTGCAAAAGCAAAACTGCAGATGAGCCTGTGCCGAAACAGCCTGGCTCCCGATAAACTTCCCGATAAGCCTTTTCTGCCGATAGGTGTTTGCAGCAGAGAGAGACCAGCCGCGCTCTCTGCACAAACATCGGCAAAATATAAAGTATTTATAAACAACTTTTACTCATAGTGTACATGTGCAGGGGGTCTCCGGAGCTGAACCGCATTGGTTTCAGGTCCGGGGACCCCCTGCTTCCCAATATACAGGCCCCTTTATGAGGTGCTGGTAGCCCTCTGCATTTAAATGTCCCGATCACGTGACCGCGGAATGTAAACAAAGCAGAGAGATACCGGCACCCCTTAAAGGGGCCATATCTCGGGAAGCAGGGGGTCCCCGGACCTAAAACCAAAGCGGTTCAGCTCCGGAGACACTCTGCACATCTACACTATCAGTAAAACACACATATCAATAAACAGTCGTTCCTTACCTTTGCGGCTATGTGCTATGGTAACGAAGCAGCATGAATGTATTTTTAATAACAGTGTACTGTGAGCATGGGGGTCCCCTGAGCAGAACCGCATTGCTTTGTGTACCAAGGACCCCCTGCTTCCGCACAATATTATTAAAATACAGAAATGCTGCTTCATTACCATAGCGGATAGCCGCTAAGGCAATGAAGGGTTAAGGCAGAATAGCATGTTTATTGGGGACATTTGCCCCCAATAAACATTGCAATAAACAACATACACCCCCTGTGTATTTAAAATACATAAACAACAAAAAATACATTAAATACATATAGCACTCACCCATTTCCAGCTGCCACAATGAAGACCATCCTCCTCTTCATCCTGCCCATGCCCCCTGCACTGCTGCAAAACAGACACAAGAATGAAAACATCCAAAGTAATGTCACCTAACCCCTCAATCACCATAGCGGTTATTAACCACTACAGTCATTAAGGGGTTAACCCACCCTCACCCACCACTCGGGATGCCTACATACCCTCCCCCACTAACCCCCCACCGCATGAGGCCTAACCACCCCCACCCACTACCCACAAGGGAGGCGTACCCACATACCGTTGGTGAACTCCCCCACCCCAAGTACCCACAATAAAAACAATACACAGCCCCACAATAAGCATCATTCTATTTATTAAATACATTACCCACCCCCTGTGCCCCCCCATAAATACATGATTTATCTTTTTACAAACAGGGTTCATAACACAGCCCCACGCGAGTCCCCGGTGGGCTGGCCGGACAACCTGACAGACCTACAGGGTACCTGCAGCTCATTTCAAACAGGTTCTGGAGGCCTGTTGGTGGGTCCCATCAAGTGCCATGGCCCCCAGGTGGTCTCCACGGGTCACCGTGGGCCACAATTGGATCCCCACGTTAGGCCCGTGGATGTCTGGGAGCCCCGGGTCAGACCCACAGGTGTCTGCGGGGCCTCGGGTGGTTCCCACAGGGGTCTGGGGAACTCACGAGTTCTCACTACGGGTCCGCAGTGCCCCCACGGATGTGGGACCACTGCTTCATCCCTGCACCTATGGGTCGGCGGTGCCCCCATGGATGTGGGACCACCGCTTCATCCCCGCAGACTACGGGTCCGCGGTGCCCCCACAGATGTGAGGCCACCGCTTCATCCCCGCATGTGTCACCCGTGGAACCACCCGCCTGATACCCGTGAGATATCCGAGGAGACCCGCAGGTGGTCTCCAGAGGTCTCACGCAGAACCACGGAACAAACCCTGAATGTAAAAAAAATAAACCTGGCCTATACATTCAATACATACACACGCTCCACCCCCCCCCAACACCTACAGTACAATAATGTGCAAAATAACTATTATCCAGATAGGGATAATAGATTATTTGCCATTATTAAAAACATTAACTAGCATATTCAAATAAATAAAGTACTACTGACCTCATCAATAAGAAGGCTCCATCGCCAGCAACATCCTTGTATTGCCCACAAAATACATAGCCAAAACAAAGCCAATACATTGCAATTACATTCAGATATCAATTAACCCCTTAAACACCTTATCGGATAATAACCGCAAAGGTAATTAAGGGGTTAAGCCACACTGGCCTGATACCCACCCTTCACCCATGAATTTGTACAGTGGCTTCATCATTCAACTATATATATATATATTTATATATATATATATATATATATATATATATATATATATATATATATATATATATACAGAGATATATATATATATATATACACACACACATGATGAACCAATATACAAATAAATGTAGAAGGGTTAACAAAAACATGCTGTACTCCAAATAACACTTCTCCATACAGACACACTACAATAAAATCAATTTCCTTTGATAATCCTATCTGAACTTACAATCAAAATCCACAATTGCCAATCAAAAACCTCAAATGCCAATCAACACATTGCATTTATATTGTATATATGATGCATACAATCTATGTACCATATACATTCTGCAAATGAATGTTAACAATAACATTGCAAGTAAAATACAGATACCTCCAAAAAAGTATACTATTTTAACCAATCCAGTAAACATAAATCAATTAGCATTCATTAATGACATCCCTAAACAATTTTCATTCCATCCCTAACAATTAAACAATTAACTAATTCAAGCCTTGAACAGAACAATTTAGCCTGTGAAAAAATATAAGTACCAACAAGAATACAAAATTGAAAACCAATGCTAACCCTGACCTCAAGTACACCATGCAATAACAACGATTACATCTATCTAATTTTAAAATACATTATACACACATTTAAGCATAGCAGCATAGACAAATTAATTTAAAACACATCAAATCAAACTTTTAAAACAACATCATTTCTTACCCTGTATGTATATATCTCTCTAGACATACATACATACATAGATACATACATACAGTGACAAGAAATGATATACCACAAATAAATAAATGCACATGTTAAAAAAGCATTAAAAAAAATTAACAAGTTCAATTAAATACATTTCTTTAGTTCACTTACCATTACTTGTCCCCACCGACTCCCGTTGAACCCCTTACTCACAAACAAAACCACCAGGCACAGGAACCCATAAAATAAAAAACCATTAAAAAATAAACATTAAACTAAAAATCCAAATCAATCCACGGGTCTTCTAAATGTAATCCATCTTCATCTGTATTCTTCTTTCTTCTATCTTCTTCCGGGGTCTTCTTCCCATCTTCGGCCACGCCTGGGTCTTCTTTCTTCTGTAGGAGGTCCTTCCTCCTCGGTGTCTGGCTTCAAAATGAGACGACATAGGCTTTTAAAGGCCTATGACATCACATTTTCGTCATGGTTCCCACGGTCCTGATTGGGCCGTGAAAACCATGTGTTTTGGCCGATAAAAAAAAAAAGATGACGTCACCTAAAGGCAATGAAAGCACAGCCAATCAGAATGGCTTTGCTTCAATTGCCATTAAGATTACGTCATTAAAAGAAACATGGCTGTCATCACATGGTACGGTAGCCAATCAGAGCGTGGGAAATCCATCCCATCTCTGATTGGCTCTAGTACCATGTGACAGGCTTTCAATGACGTCACATCCATTTTCCCCCAAGCCTCTGTCACATGGTATACTAGAGCCAATCAGAGATGGGATGGAGTTCCCACGCTGAACAATGGAGCGCACAATGGAGCACCTGCGGCGCCGAAGCCAGCGCCGACATTAATTAAAAAAAAGAAACTCGTCTGCCCGCGCATTTGAAATACCCGCGGTGGCGGCCGCAGGAGAATAAAGGAGGCCGCCACTGTAAATTCAGCGTAGATATTATAAAATAGAAATATCATACTGACTGTGCAAATCTATGCAGACACACACCTGGATATGTAGAGAGAACATTGGGGTGTACTGCTTCCCCAATTAACCAGTGCTACAGAGCAGATATCCACCTGAATAATAAAGATATGTTGCTGATCCGGAAGAACAAGCTGTATACAGGAGCATATGAGTGAATAAACCCCTAGTTGGAATGTGTTTCTGGCGGTGACAATGAAGGGTTGTCTGGGAGAGGTCCTGAAACCCACCCAGACCCCATACAAGTCCCGCTGCTATGTGACCCACAAAACCTGGGGATGCTCCAAAAGTAATGAATGAAAAAACTCACACTCACACTCACACACACTTCATCCGGCTTGTCTTGGTTCTTGCGTGCACCAGGCTGTATGAAAGTACAGGCAGGGAATCCTCACCAGGGAGGAAAAAAGAGCGGGCATGGCCATGCAATAAATGGCAGAGACTGGGCTGGGCATAAAAAATTCTTTATTGCATCATGGAAGTTAAAAAAAGAGAGAAGGGAAGGCCCGCATCTCTTACACGTTTCACCCAGAGGGCTTGAAAAAACTAGGAATGTCAATGTCAATATTTTATTGCTAGCAAGCTACAGGCTGTCTTAATGCCTTACCAGAGCCAAAAAAAATTGTGTAAAATAGGATTTTAGGACTTGAATCCAGGGTGCACTGTCTAAATATGTTCTCCACTTTGTATACAATCTAAAATCTTATTCAATACCCATTTGGTTGTTGATAACATATGGTCTTTACAATTATCTAAAAAAAAAAGCAATTTATTTTTGTAGCAGTTAAGATGTTGTAGATGTGCTAAGATATTTATTCAAGCAATGGCAAGAACATTGTACATAATAATGGACCGTGGTTTTATTGCTTCAGAGATTGGAAGCAAGCCAGAGTTAATTAATGCAAGTGTCATAGATCTGAAAGAAATATTTTGTGGTAAATAATGGTCTACATAACGCTACCTCTGAAGCAAAGGAAGAGGGTCTAAGCAGGTAGTGTCTCACTGTTCTTCTAATCATAGAGGACAAGTAAAGCACATAACACTTTGTATCTACATGGATATAGCCTTTGTAAGTCTTGTTTTCTGTGTCCTACCTTTGGGGTTCCACAGTTACAACATAAATGAATTTCTTATGACTTTGAGGCAACTGCTTTCCACTGCATTCACTACACTGTGTTGCCTAATCCATATAAGCACATTTCCTATTCACTTAAATTGAGCGAAGATATTATAAAATAGAAATATCATACTGACTGTGCAAATATATGCAGACACACACCTGGATATGCTTGCCCTAACTAGTTATTCTGAACAAACCGTCACTGTCTACTGCCCTCTAAAATAAAGGGGGTTAAAAATAGATATTCAAATTTAACTTTTATTCAACAAATATTAACTAATGAAGTGATAATAACTAAAGAGTAATCCTATAAAAATAAACTTTAAAAAGCAGTCCTCAACCGGCAGTCTGTAACTAGAACCTTGAAAAATGTAGCAACCATTGTAACAATCCTTAGAAATAATAGTATACATCCTCATACAAGCAGCAATGATGGGTAATATCCACATCAATTGCGTTTAGGTACTAGTTATGGTAATATACGATGTAGTAGCAATTATGTCAACTGAAGCAGGCTAACAGCTACAATTAAGCAGCATAAACCCTATTCCATTGATTGACAGATATAAGAGAGAGAGGTAAAGCTAGAGCATAGGGTAAGTATTAAGCCCGTCAAATCTTCTTCTCCACCTACCAATTAAAATACAGCCTACAATAAATTAATTTATGAGTGATTTCATTTTGGTTTACCATTTTTAAATAAATACATTCTAAACACAGTGAACAGATGCTGAATGTATTTGAGGAGCAAATGTACTATATGAGAGGTGCTCTCCATGTGCCGCAGCACCAACACAGGGATGCCGACTACCTGTGTGAGGGCTTAGAAGAGGTGATGACAATGTGACATCAGCAACGTGACCAATCACGATGTAATTAGAACTCCGACCGGAGTAGTCTTATAAAGCTCTTGGCCGCCATGGTACGAGTGCTTTTGGATATTAACTATTCAATGTTCAAAAACTGCTGCCTGAACAAGTTTATTTCCTGACCAAAAGAGTAAAGGGAAGTGAAGTTCTATTTATGAAGCTGGTCCTTGGAAATTTTAAATATAAAGTTAAAGACCACTGTAAAGTTATATTTTATATTATTACAGTATTAATCATTGTGAAAAATGTTGTGCCGATCTATACCGAACAACAAAATAAATGTGAACAGCAAATCTGGATATTGAGAAGTTCATATAGTGTGTGCAATACAGCCCAAAGTCAACCTACTCAATTGTGCATTACTATAATTGTGTGAGCGGCTGAGACATGCTTCAGGGACGGAACAGGAAACTGGCCCGGGTCAGAGGGCTTAGGAAAAGGCAGGGCAGTCTTGTATTTTATATTATTACAGTATTCATTATTGTGAAACATAAAATAAACCTTTATATTTGTTTATATATCTATATATATATACAAAAACTGAAACTGGGTGCACACAAGAAAGGAACTATATTCATACAAATAGTAGTAAATACTTATCAGAAATCCAGGTGCTAGCATATAGACAGGGAACACCGGACAGTCTGTGGGATATACAAAAAGATAGAATCCGAAGGACACTCAAAATGAAAAGTTGTTTAATCCACAATATACATCCGGCAATGACAGAAACTCCAGCAGAGCGACATACGTTTCTGACCGACGTACGTTTCTGACCACAAGGTCTTTTCTCAAGCTCTGTATTGTCAATGAAAAAAAAGTGGAATATATAGGAAGAACAACCATAGAGAAACCATAGAGAACAAGATTGCAAACACCCAGCAGCTGTGTATATACTGATGCTTAACTATACAGCCAATCAGAGCCCGTGTATACATCATCCATTAGCATATGCTACCCTTAATTACTAAACAACACTTAGCTGAAAGTACTTTCTGGACTTCCGGCTCAGGGTGAGAGGGATTTAATTTCCCTACCGTTTCGTAAGGATTCATTTTCATGGCCATTCAACACATTTGTGGCAAGGACATTGTTGAAGAGTGTTGGTGAAACATAAGATCACCAGTAGCATTTGTACAACAGAGTACAACAGAGCAAACATCGCGAGAACAGCTGACCGAGAGGAGAAGGAGCCAGACTGCAGTCGCTTTGTAACATCAGAAGGCTGAGAGCGGGTGGCGTCCTATGCTTCCCGGGTTGTTCTACTGCTTGTGCTGCTGTGAAAGACTTATACCGACATGCTTGTTTTATCTACCACCTTGTAAGTAGGATCAGTGCTTGCATTGTGGAAACCTTAATTATACATACTTCCCCATATTGGCTCTTCTTTCTTTATTTTAGGTTCCAGTCCCCCCTTTATTACTAGACATTCAAAGTGTGTAGCCACATGTGTGTTTATTATTTGTAAACACTATTTATAGGTTGCACCTTTTGTACTCCCTTTTTTCTATAAATATCTGGTTTCGTGTGTATCCTACACATTGTGACAGCATCCTATATACTTTTCATTTACAGTTTGTTATAATATTTTGAGCACTATTGTATTACTGTATTATCTTTATATATATATATATATATATATATATATATATATATATATATATATATATATATATATTAGAAAAAGAAGAGAAAAAGCACCCGTTCCTTGGATAAAATCAGATATAAATTTTTTAATAAATCATGGACAGACAAATGCACACTCACACTTTGTCAGTAAAAATAAGGCATGTTATGGGACCAGCCCATGCACCAGATCGAAGACTCCACAGTACACCTCTGCACGATTGCGTCCGAAATGGCTCCAAATAAACGTTTGCTGTTGCCGCAATCACCGAAATGGATATTCTTCCTTTAGACCAGAGCTTGTCAGTTCCGTGCGGCCTCCATTACTCTCACACGAATCAGGGACCAGGGAAACCTTCACTGACGTCCTCACTCTGGCGTCTGGACTGCTCGACCACCGTAGTTTCAATGCCACGTGACCCTACGCATTTCCTCCGTCTCAGCGGATTTCATCAGGGAACTGACAAGCTCTGGTCTAAAGGAAGAATATCCATTTCGGTGATTGCGGCAACAGCAAACGTTTATTTGGAGCCATTTCGGACGCAATCGTGCAGAGGTGTGTGTGGAGTGGGAGTGGATATAAATAGTGTGGGTGGGTGTATTTATATCCACTCCCACTCCACACACACCTTTTGTAAAGCACTGTATATACTGTGGGCTCTCCATTCACTTTTATTCACACTGATACCCATACACACTCTTTCATCACTTGCTTTCAGGAACCTTTTGACACCTCCAGCCATAAAACACATCCACACCGGGGGGAAGGACCAGCACAGATAACATTTCAATAGACACTGTTTATAGTATAGCTTTTGCTTGCTTCATTCATTGTAACATCACCGGAAGAAGAGATCAGTGTATCTCGAAAGCTCGCACAAATAAAAGCATTTCGTTAGCCACAGAACGGTATCATCTATTTATTTTTTGATTATTGAAGCTCGGCTAACACGGTACTGATACCTATATATATATATATATATATATATATATATATATATATATATATATATATATATATATATATATATATATATTGAAGAGAAAACACACTGAACAATCCTAAACAATATTACAATAAATATAATAAAACCACATATATCGGGAGGTATAACCCTTCCAATCTAACTTTCCCTATTCCAACCTGTTGCCTTTTAGTGTTCATATATATATATGTAGTCGAGTCCCCGCTCACCTCCGTGGCGGGTGGGGGACGGCTGCAGAGTGACTGGACCGCCGGGGCTTTGGGCAGATTGGCGGTGCAGGGTGCCGCCATGTTGGGTCATCGCGCATGCACATTGAGTGCTTCGCGCATGCGCAGTAGTCGGGATGTGGCAGCCATTTTGTGGATCGGCTCAACAAGGACTACATGTCCTATGAGCCTCCACGAGTTGGGGAGAAGGAAGTTTAGCGTGAAATAGTCCCGTGTGCAAGTCGGAGGCAGGAGACCAAAGGGGAAGGTAGTGTCCTGGTGCCAGTGACAACAGGTTTAGGCCAGATATTCCCTGCAGGCTCCAGTAAGCCCCAGCCCCTTATAAGGTTGTGGCTGCTATAGGGAAAGCTCCAGATAGGGATGCTTTCCCTCATTATCTGTATAGTGAGGTTGTTACTGCGCTGGTGAAAGGAGCCGATCCGTGGCCTGCGGTCTGGGACCAGACCACAGGCACACTATAAGACTTTAATGGTGAGACCCTCCAGCAGGAGTGTGCCCCACATGGTGGACTGGATTAGGCGAAAGGAGGGATTTGCAGGCCCCACGTCGTGGAACCAAACTGCTCCCTTGTTGACGGTGACACCTGGTTACAAGAGTACCAGGGAGGTATCCCAAGTGCACCAACGATCACACACATGCTGCCCATTCCTCAAGTGGGGGACTGTGACCCCAAACCAGAATACCAACAGCAGCGGCCAGTGAGCCAGAAGAATCCACAGAGAATCCAGCTTCAGCAACATAACCAAATCATGATCCTTTGGAAGGAACCTCCACCAACTCAAATGGAGACTGGTGGGCACTCACCAAAGAAGCAACGGGTAATAGACCAATGCCCCACATACCCTCCCCAGTAGCTTCAACAAGCCACCCAGTAAACCCAAGAAGCCAGATCTTCATACCCCTAAGAGACTGTTCAGTGAATTATTCACCCCTTATGAGAGGGCGAGGGCTTCAAGCCAATGGTAGCATTTCCACCGAAGATAAGGGAGAAGAAACTCACAGGAGTCAAAGAGTGAGATGCCCGCTAACGAGACTGGCGTATGATTCCTTAAGGGAACCTCACTATGAGTCTCAGCAGCTGTCTCGGAGCAGGTTAGCCTCTGTTATAACCTGCTCACAGGTTCACAAAGCTCACAAAGCTCACACAGCTCACAAAGCTCACAGAACTTTTCAATATTGTTTTAAGTTGTTATACAGAGTTAAGTTGTATGATTTTTGTAATTTTCATTATATTATCTCTGTGTATATATTTGTTGTTCATTGGAGTCTCCATCAGGGGGAGGATGTAGCTGGGTCCCCGCTCACCTCCATGGAGTGTCGGGGATGGCTGCAGAGTAACCGGACTGCCGGGGCTCCGTGCAAATCGGCAGTGCAGGTTGCACATTGCATGTGCAATGAGTGCTTCGTGCATGTGCAGTAGTCAGGATGCGGAAGCCATTTTGTGGATTTGTGAATTTTGTGGATTTTCTTGATTTGTGGATTTTGTGGATGTCCCATGAGCCTCCACGAGTAGGGGAGAAGGTGGTTTGGCATGAAATAGTCTCATGTGCCAGTCGGAGCCAGGAGACCAAAGGGGAGTTATGGTCAAGGTGCCAGTGGCTCCCGGAATAGGCCAGATATTCCCTGCAGGCCCAGGATAGGCCCCTAGCCCCTTGTAAGGTTGTGGCTGTTATAGGGAAGGCCCCAGATAGGGACCCTTCCCTCATTACCTTTATAGAGAGGTTGTTGATGTGCTGGTGAAAGGAGCCACATGGCGATTCCTGACCTGCTGTCTGGGACCAGACCACAGGCGCACTATAAGACTTTAATGGCAAGACCCTCCAGTGGGAGCTTGTCCCACATGGTGGACCAGATAAGGCGAGATGAGGGATTTGCAGGCCCCATGTTGTGGGACCAGACTGATCCCTTGCTGACGGTGACACCTGGGTACAGGATTGCCCAGGGAAGAATCCCAAGTGCACCAATGATCACACACAGGGGTAGAGCTACTCCACACACTTTGGGTGGGCCTTGCTCTGTGGACACCGGGGTGGTTCAGTGCCCAAGGCACCTCAGTACTTTGGGGGAACCCCACTGGGGTGTGAACAGTGTGTTGGGTCGGTGCATTGTGGGGACGTGGTGTTGGGGATAATACTTTTATTATTACTATTAGTGTGCATGTTAGTAAACAGTTATCTTATACCTGTGTGTCTGTGCATATTTCTATATACTGTATTGGTTCCTGTGAGGGGTTATCCTGCAGTGTGAGGATCCCTCCCAGGTGGAGGCGCTGTACCGAGATGAACTAGAGCTCATCCAAGGCTTCCAACGGTGGAGGCTTAGGCCTTCTGTGAGCCACAGGTAAAGACAGCATCATAGTTCCCTTAGTTTTGGGGAAAGGGGGCTACATATACATATACTGTATATGCATTTTAACTCATTTATGACAGTACAGCTGACCAAAAGGCTGCAACTACTGTGAAAGTTGTGAATAAAAATCACAAGTCTGAGGATATGTTTTGCAGAATGACAAATAAGTTTATTGCAGTGTACGGTGCACACGCAGAGGAGAGTTTCAAAATAAAACTCTCCCACAACATGGTGGCATACAGGCCTTATTTATACACAAAATACTAAGCCCACCCCCTCTACGAGGTTTTGTGTACGTCACTACATAAACAAAATATGAACATGAACACATTGAGTTAAAGTATTATTATGGGATGCCTAAATGAAATGAAATGACTCAGCTAATATTCCTTATACAAGCCGGTGACTTTTTCTCTACATACAGAACTTCATGGGCAGTGCCTCGGAATGCGAGACAGTGCCTATCTGTCTCTTATTTTCATAACATTGGCACATTGCACTCCTGCTCAAGTTCCTGTGGCTTAGCTGAACCGCTCAATATCAATTGGAACTTCAGCAGAAAAAAATGTTTTTAAACTAACGTCCATACAAACTTTCATATAGACAATAGACAATATCAAGCACCTAATATGGATGCTGACTCAAAATGGCGGCTTAGATCCCAGTGCTGTTTATGTCAGACCTCCCCCTTATGTCATATTCTCACTTTGTCACTCCCTCCTTTTTTTATTCTTAAAACATAGCTTTTGAGAATTAAGTTTATGATGATAGTCCAGGGACGCATAGACACTCATTTTGTATACTGGGGTGCTCCATCATCTGATACTGCTCATTGGCATAACTCAGAGGACAAGGGCGCGTGCCCTTCACTGTCATAATCTCGTAAGGCGCTGCGGCCCCAACATGTCTTTTGGAGTTGAATATCTGTGGTCGGCATCTTCTTTCTTCAAGGGAATGCTGTTTCTGGCATCTGCAAAGAGTGGAATCAGATTGGAGGAGGGGGTAGCAATGGGTGGATCATACCTCTGCAACACGTGACACACACATATATGACAACATGTAACACTCCCACACACACCAAAGCATTCATAAGTTTTTGCTCCAAGTGATTCAAGCCATTCACCTAACCCCAAGGGTGATAATCTGTCACTTCCCTTTGTAACCCTATTTTGAATCTCTTGTATTTCATCTAGTTCATGCTGCACATTGCTACACTGATCTGGAATAAAAACACAACATTATCTTTAATCAAAGCACATACCTCTCATTTTGAAGCTAAAACATAGTCTAAAGCAATTCTGTTTTGTAAGGCCATAAGCCTAATCTTAACCTGCTCTTGGTTTAATGATGAAATTAAAAACTGCAAAATTAAGGCCACATACTTACTGTAAATTATTATCTGACTAAACATACATTTTTACACAGGTTTCATTGGTTGGTGGAGACACTTGACCCATAAATTGATTCTTGTTCCTAGTGTGTGATACACCCTTTAAAGAGGTTCCCTTAAAAAAAATTGGAAAAATACAGAAATTATACACATAATACTAAAAACCTTATTTTATGCAAGCAACCTTTCTTTGGATATGCAGTTGCTAGATAAAAGAAATGGCATCTATCTCTATCATCATATATTTTCAGAATCATCACAACATTCTATTACTGAGAATTGAGGGGGTTTGATATCTGTGGAAGCGAAATGCATGATCCTCACTCCTGCACGCATTATGCACATCATTCACTCAGAATATCAGAACAGACAATGTCTGCGATGGTCAACATGGCTGACTTATGATCCTTTTGTTGTGGCTGACACACACCCCTGGGTGACCCCCTCCTTTCGGTGGAGGTGCAACACACTTCTGGATCAAAGTTTTGCTGCACATGACACATACATAGAGAGTGATGCGTACTGCCAAAACACATACAAGAGCTTTCACAAGCCACGCTTCAAGGAAACCAATCCTCCCATCAAGGCTCAATTGTACATACACCTTAAATTTCTAACTTAACACACTCTAAAAAATTAAAATATTGAGTCTTTGAAAAAATGAAATGTTCTGATAAAACCGGGCCTTAGACTGGTGCCTTATTTTCCTTGTTGGTTTACGGTTAGAGTTTTGACTCGGCAAGACGTTAACTTGCTGCGGCTGTGCCTTAGGTGACTTTGGTCTTTGGTGGAACTGGAACGAGCTTTGAGTCCAGGAAAATAACTCTGCCACTTTAATTGCTGTATTGGTGGTTACTTTAGGCCTTTTCACCTGGGATGAAGAGCATGTTTGCGCAGGAAATATGTGACTATTAACCCCATCTCGAGTAGGTGCACTTTCAACTTTGCCTAGAGAGACTCAAAAAATGTATTAGTTGCATACAACTTATTTTTTTATTACCAATAACATGGTCCTTATTTCGTTCCTTTGGACTGCTGATAGTCACAAGTCATCCCGTATGTGTCTCATAGGGAGATAATTTATACCTAGGAATAAATTCTTGTATCAATGTGTTTACTTCTGTCTTAGCATCCGCATATAGACAGAGGTATTCCCTATTAATGTTCCTAATTTGTTCCTCAAATTAAAACTAAGTAGCCAATGTGAACCTGACTTTGATACAATCTAAGTACCTGAAACTTTGGGGCCTCATCCCTTGCCAAACCACTTGCTTCCATAATTAATTCTATCCTGTCTGCAGGTCATATCCCTAAGACCTGGGAAACTATCAGAGTTTGTCCCAATCTTCAAAAGTGGGGACAAAAAACACTGTCTCAAACTACAGGCCAATCTCTCTTCTCCCAATACTATCCACTGTTATGGAAAAAATATTCACTCCCAATTAAGCCATTATTTTACCCATACAAATTTCCCTAGCCAATCCCTATCTGGCTTTTACCCCAAAAACTCCACTGTAACTATTCTGCTAAAAAATTTGAAATGCCTTGTATATAATGCATACCTTATTCACTTATGTAACTGCTTTTGCAACTATGTATGCCCTGTATTTAACCCTATGCACAAGACACACCCACAAATGAGAGGTGACTCCCAAATTCACCCCTTCCTGGCAAACCCATTCTAGATTACACAGCAATTTTTGACAATAACCACTGCTTACGGACACCTTTGGAAAAAATAAATGGTTAAAAGTTATAACATACATCACATATTCAGTTAATAGACAAATGATTTTGTATAAGACTTCACACTAATGTCTTGCTTTATATAATCTCTTTGCACAGTGCTGAGCACACGCTCAGCTTTATAATTCTAAAGACACTCTGCATATTCATCTGACTAAAGAAAAAATATTTTCAAAGCTTGTTTCCGGGCAAAGAGCCATCTTGTTTCTGGGAATTTCGCCAATTGACCCTGAACAGATAAGATAACGGCACACCACGGCTTCTTCCTGAAAAGTAATAATTATTGGATTGGAACTTTTGCTTAAAGTTTAAATACATGGAGCTTTATCCAGAGCCCTAAGAACTACATTTTTTATGGCCTCTCAAAAATTAACCAACGGGCTTTTATATAGCTGAGGTTTATATAACTTCTTAACACACAAATAACTCCACACGCTCATGCTATCTCCCTCCACTCAGTTCTTTTAAATGCCTTCTGTTTGAACTCTCATACTTTCACTGACTTCCTTCACTACAAATTTATGCTATCCTGTTGCAATTCTGTCCTTTCTCAAGCTACACAAACCTATTTCTCTCCATTAATCAACACTCACAAGTCTAACCCAAACAAACTCTTCCTTCATTTCACCTCAGGACTTTTGCTGACTATTTTAAGAAAGAGGTTGAATCCATACACCAGAACATTCCCTCTTTTTCCTCCTATCTTACTCCGCTTCCTACTCTCTTCCTGCTTTCCTTGACTCTTTTTCCACTGTCTCAAAAGAGAGTGTCAACATCACTGTTGATCTCCTTTCTCCCTCTAATCTGCTACATTTCCATTCTCCTTCAAACATGTAATAGTTATACCATAACTCAAAAATAGCAAGCTTGACCCTACCTGTCTTTCTAACTACTGAACTTGTCTTGTATTCTCTTGCTTGCTCCATTTTCTCAACACCCATTCTCTCCTTAACCCTCTACAATCTGACTTCTGCACTGCTCCCTCCACGGAGACAATTCTCACTAAAATAACTGATGACCTATATGCTGCCCAAGACAAAGGTCACTGTACTCTGCTCATATTACTCCCTGCAGCATTTGACTCTGTGGACCACACTCTTCTCTTTTCTCTGTACACACTCTCTCTAGGTGACCTAATAACATCTCTTGGGTTTAAATATCACCATTATGCTGACGACACCCTCATTTACTTTTCAACCCCTGACCTTACACCTGCCATACAAACCTAAGTTTCTGAATGTCCCTCTGTTATCTCATCCTGGAAGGCCCTCTTTCGCCTTAAATTTAACATGGTAAAAACAGAGTTCCTCCTACTTCCTCCCAAACCTGACCCTATTATCTCCTTCCACATTACTCTTGCATCTTCCATCCAGTAGCCCAAGCACGCTGCTTAGGGGTCACTCCCAACTCCTCTCTCATATTCTCCTCTTTCATTCAAAACATTTCTATAACTGTCGCTTTTTCCTCCACAATATCACAAAGATACACCTGTTCCTCTGTTGCTCAACTGTTAAAAACTCTGATTCAGACCCTCATTCTCTCCCATCTTGATACTGTAACTGTAATCCCCTGCTATCCCAGCTTCCTGACTTTCACCTGTCTTCCCTACAATCTATCCCAAACGCTGCTGCCAGAATCACTCTACTCTTTAAACTCTAATTCTGCGTTTCCCCTCCTGAAATTCCTCTCCTGGCTTCTAATCAAATCCTACTATCTCTGTACACTTTCCCTACCTACCAATTAGATTGTAAGCTCCTCAGAGCAGGGACTTCTCTTCCTTAATGTTACTTTTATGTCTGGATCACTTATTTCATGACCTATTACCTTTACCATTTGCTACCTATATGATTATGACGTGCACCACTCCTGTGAAGCGCTATGCATATTAATGGCGTTATATACATAAAAACATACAATACAATATATACGTCAAACAATGCTTATGAGCTTTTACCCGCATTTTTAAACACAAAATATTCCCAAACATATCCTAATCCTATAGAAATAAAATTGAAATGTGTTTTTACTGATTACACATAATACAAAAAAAAACTTCTCTCATACACAGCCAAACAACATCACGAGAATAACGAACAAATAAAAGAAAAACATTTCTCCCCTATTACCAAACAATTTCACCCTGCAACTATATTCTTCTTCTTCTCTTTCTTTATTCTCATAAATAACCTGAATTTAAAACTACTCAGATGCTCCGCAGCTTTTGAGTTAACTTTCATATCTTGGCACATTCCTCGCGCTGGAGAAAAAGGTGGGGGCACGATCTGTGCTGCTGCTGTTCTGATTCTCTTTCTTGCAGACATTTGAGCAGAAGGAAAAAAGAATACTGTATCTAATGGTTTTAAAACACTTATCCGTCTGGCCAAATGAACAAACCCTTTAAACTTTCACCAGTGACAGAGCTGAATATATGCCCTCTCTTTTTCCGCATTCTTTAATCCTTCTATACTTTATGCACACCTTTTAAAACCTTGTAAAAATTTAGACTTCATTGTGAGCAAATAATATTCATGTTTTTGTACGTACTTGCAAGTTTTTGGATGGTGATTTGTGCATACGTGATACTTAGCATGGTTTATCTTTCACACAGGTAATCATTCAGGAAAAAATCATTAGGGTATCAAATCCATCTAGCAACTCTCCATTAAGGGTGCAACAATTTTACTTGCCGGCACCGAAACTTGAGTTTATATCAGGAAATGATTTATAACCACTTATTATTGCATGTGGGGAAATGGAAGGAAAAGCTGATACGTTTATAACTGATTTCTGCGGCATCCAGTCAGCCGGGCCTGCCATGCATAACTTTAGCCACAAAAACCTCATAAAATCCAAAGATTTATACTGCCACAGACACACAGGGATTACTGAAAGTTAGAAGGTTCCACTATGAGCCCTTGCGTTCGCATTCTTACGAATAAGAAAACCGGTGCGGCTGCCCATACTGTAGGTTCACGCTTCCTTCCATAGTAATTTATTGCAAACAAACTTTTTTCATTGGGGTGGCATGTTTTTCACTGGGACTTGCATGTGTATTTTCATTGAACTTGCATGTGTTTTTTCATTGGCCTTGCATGTATTTTCATTGGCCAACAAAACATATTTATATTGTCTCTTCTTGTTCTCTGTATCCATTCTTTATTATTTTTGTCTGCAGACACACAACCTCTAACGGCAAATTTTGAGAACTTTGGTTTCCCATTATTCTCCTGTTACAGTAATCACATTTAATTGACCTGTTCAATACTCCTGATACAATAATCAGCGCAAGCTGATTGTGTACAACTCTTTTGGCATGTTATTGTTCTGATTTTATCTCCATAACTATACCCAAGAAAACACTTGAATTACTTCAGCGGGTCCAACCCAGTCCTGATAAACCTTATACTTCTATAACCTGGATATAGATAAGACCTTCTAAACAGATATCCATAAATAAACTCACTTGGTATGTTAATGACAAGACAGAGCAAATGTACAATCAGGGACCCTTCCTGCTCAGACAACAAAAATATTTATCACAACCCAGGACAATCTGAAAAACAATCCCTTAAGCATACAAACACTCACCTTCATCACCAAAACACCAAAAGTTTTAACGGGACTCTCACCTTAATCCCAATAAAACTTAACATCTATAACACTTTAAAATGGATACAGGAACAGACAAATAAACTTATTTGAAACTGCTAGGTAAACCCATCAACACAGATTGAGACACCCTTCAAAACACATCTCTCTACACACCACTCAAAACAACTTTTTAAACTCAGGTTTTCCTCAAAAGGTGCCTTTTACCTTGATTCTTACGAGCACTCAGATTTGAGTGACCGAGGAGTGTTTTTTTCAGGTGCTCAGCTTCCGGTAAATCTGGGTTTCTATTCGGAGCGCCATCTGTAAAAGTTGTGAATAAAAAACACAAGTCTGAGGATATGTTTTGCAGAATGACAAATAAGTTTATTGCAGTGTACGGTGCACACGCAGAGGAGAGTTTCAAAATAAAACTCTCCCAACGACATGGTGGCATACAGGCCTTATTTATACACAAAATACTAAGCCCACGCCCCCTCTACGAGGTTACGTGTACATCACTACGTAAACAAAATATGAACATGAACACATTGAGTTAAAGCATTATTATGGGATGCCTAAATGAAATGAAATGACTTAGCTAATATTCCTTATACAAGCCGGTGACTTTTTCTCTACATACAGAACTTCAAGGGCAGTGCCTCGGAATGCGAGACAGTGCCTATCTGTCTCTTATTTTCATAACATTGGCACATTGCACTCCTGCTCAAGGTCCTGTGGCTTAGCTGAACTGCTCAATATCAATTGGAACTTCAGCAGAAAAAAATGTTTTTAAACTAATGGCCATACCAACTTTCATACAGACAATAGACAATATCAAGCACCTAAGATGGATGCTGACTCAAAATGGCGGCTTAGATCCTAGTGCTGTTTATGTCAGACCTCCCCCTTACGTCATATTCTCACTACATTCTAAATATATTGACCCCTCCTGAATGATAATGTTAAAACAATTGGATGACATTTCGGATGGGTGCCAAAAATACAACTTAACACATGAAAGCCATGCTTGATCAATAGAAAGGAGAGATACAATAAAACACAAATTAACACATACCGCTTTTGTTGATCAATAGTATGGAAAGAATGGAACCTTGATCAATAGAAAGGAAATAAACAAGAATGCACCTTAACATATGAAAGACCTACTCTGATCTGTTATTTTAAAACCTTTCTTTATACTGCAGTGGACAATATTCACCATACTCCTAGTGGATAAAATGATTCTGCTTGATCCGTGCCGGGTTTTCACTACGGTCCAGGTTTTCTGTCTTTCCTGCCCTTTCAGCTCACTGTGGAAATATTGGGTACTTGCAGCCTGCTTTATAAGGCTGCAGTTACTATAGGTAGTCGCCGAGCAGTTCTACATATTGCAGCTCTTGTTGGTCTTTGCAGTTACACTTTACCCTATTGCCTGTTTTGATTCCCCTGTTGCAGACCCCAGACTGTGATCCAGACCTCGCTGCCTTCTGCCTGCCCTGACCTGCACCTGTCTCCTGGACTTTGCAACTCTGCCGCCAGCTCTGACCCCTGCTTCCATACAAACTATGGATACTCTTACAGGACTGTGTCCCTGGGCTCTGGTTGGTTTATTTGCATCCCTATCTCAGCCCTTTGGGTCCGCTTACTTATTTGAGGTGAGCACCGTCACATTTTGCTTGGCCAAACATGGATCCTGCTGAGGTAGTGCGAGCCGTATCCCTCTAAGGGTAACTACTCGGAGATAATGAGATACGCCTCGCACAGCAAAACAAGCAGATAGCACACATTACCAGCCGACTTCAGGACATTATCATCCAGCTGGATACATTTCAGGTGGGTTCTACTGCTTCACCGCCATTTCAGGCAGCTTCTCCAACGCCAGTTCCATCATTCCCTATGCCCAGAGAACCACGGATTCTGACAGCTCTACATTATGGAGGGACCCTATGACTTGTAGAGGATTTTTGAACCAATGTTCGATTCAGTTGAACTCCAGCCCTCCATATTCAGCACTCATCGATCCAAGGTAGCATACGTTATTTCTCTACTGACAGACCAGGCTATGGCCTGGGCCTCCCCCTCTGGGAAAAGGAATCCCTACTGATTTATGACACCGCTTCCTTTCTCCAAACATTCAAAACAGTTTTGGATGCTCCCGATCTCATATCTTCTACTTCGCTCATTCAAATCCAACAAGGAACCCATACTGTGGGCCAGTATGCCATTGAATTCTGAACAATTGCTGCAGAGACGGGCTGGAACAATGAAGTGTTTCTGGCAGCATTTTGGCAGGGGCTTTCTGAGAAGTTAAAGGATGAACTTACTAACAAGAAACAAAGAAGTCCAGAGCAACATCCAATGTGACAAAAATACACAGTGAAATACCTTCAGGGCGGGGCACGAGTTCGGCGCAGACCTGGTGCAATGGCATAGATACATCAATGTCATCCTCTTTGTCTGGGGAGGGAGTATGGAATGACAGGAGATGTTCTTTTGAGTTTAGAAAATAATCCTTACAATCTAAAATTCACTACGCAGTTTAGTATGCAAGGTATTGCATTATTGGATTTATACATATGTATAGTGGAGGGATGTCTTGAGAAAAAGACATACATCAAACCAGTAGATTGTAATAATTTCTTGGAGGCGGATAGTGGTCATCTAGAGAATTGGCTGAATAATATCCCATTGGATTAGTTACAAAGACTCAAATGATATTGCACACAGGAATGTGTTTTTCAAGATCAGGCAACCAATATGATGAAGAAGTTTAGAGAAAGAAAATATAAACCATCAATTGTAGACAGAGCGTATGAAAAAGTCCAGGGAATGGATAGATCCACCTTAATTATACATAAGGAGAATATTGAGATCGCAAATGAAGAAACACACACTGTATCAGTACCGTTTATTAAGAACATATACAGAACAGCGCCCAAAAAAGAGTCCAAAGTCCCTAATAGAGTCCAAACAGATGGAAGGGAAGATAATCCAAATGGTCCAATTACTGGAAGATCTCCAATCCGGGGGTCCGTGACATAGGGACAGAAACAAAGAAAAATAATAGTGTAATACGTAATGTTAAAATGGGACAAACAACATGAAACACTTAACAGAAGACAAACATAAAACAATCAAGCTGAAAGAAAAATAACTATTTAATAAAACAAACGGAGCCTGCTGCAGCGGGTCATCAAGGGGTTAAAACCCAAAACCCTACTTACAGCAGGACTGGAATAAACAAGCATGTGTGACCAAGTGGGGCAGACGCAGGCAGCAGTGAGGGTCCTCACGGGCTCCCCGATGTGTAATTTCTTTCCCTCTAGCTTCGGAACACTCTCCAAGATGGACGCCGAGTGAGGGAACTCCACACTCTCCTGCTTGCCAGCACAGCAGCTTCAATGATGTTGCTTCCTTCTTCACTTGACTGACACTTCTCACAACCAGTGTTACTCCAAGGCGCCGTGACCTTTGACCCTAAGTGTTTCGTGACTGACGTCACTTCCTCAGGGGTTGATTCAGTGAAGGTGAAGTCCCATTATATACACCTCACTTATCACTGATTGGATAGAAGTATTTAATACCAATTAAGTTTACAACTTCAGCTCTAGACAATATAACACAGACTCAGAGAGACTACCAAATACACACATACAGACCTACAAACATGTTAAAAATGAAGATGAATTCACATCTAAGACTGCATAGATAGCAGTAACAAAATATTAATGCAATAATAATAATCCTAATATAATAATCTATATTATATAATAAATATATAAATAATAAAATAATTAATTATATTAAAATAACAAACTCATAATTATAATCATTCCAACAATTGAATATAAAAATGATAATAATAATCATACAGAAAAAAGGAACCCAAGGGAATATAATGTAATTAAAAAGTGCAACACTGTACACTACTTAAAAAACCCTATATTGTTTAATAAGAAAGACCCCTAGATTAAAGTCTAGAAATAATCCATTTGGAGAGAGGGTTCTAATATCATAAATCCAGAAAGCTTCATGTCTGCTAATCTGGTTGATCTTATCACACCCCTCCCCCTCCAATTGGTAGCAGCAATTTCAATTGCTTGACAGCAAAGACCAGTAGGGTCCTTGTTGTGGCTATTCAAAAAATGGTTTGACACACTGTGGGTTATTAGACCCTTTTTAATGTTGTACACATGCTCGTATATCCTTATTTGGAAAGACCTACCTGTGCGTCCCACATACTGTAAGCCACAGGGACAGTCAGCAAATAGTTTACATAAGCTGTATGGCAATTAATAAAGGATTTTATTTGATACATTTTCAAAGTGACATTGGACTTGAACATAGTACCTGGTTTACCATATTTACATTCTGTGCATCTTGTGCATGTGAAAAAGCCATTTACTGCATGAGACGAATGAGACTTCTTTTTAGACAGTGGGCAACTAGGTGCTACTAAAGATTTGAGGTTGGTGGCCTTAGTGAAAATTATACTCGGTGTGGGGGTCAGTACCTGTGCAAGAGTGTTATCTCTCAAAAGGATAGGCCAATACTTCTTAAACACATGTCTAATACATGGTGCCATCTGATTATATTGTGTGACAAATGTTATATTGTCATCCCCTTTGGATCTGGATTTTTTCCCGATACTCCAGTAATGTGGATCTATCAATAGAATCCGAAGGAACTTCTCAAGGAGAGAAAGATGCGTCGCACAGCACAAAAATAGATGAAGGCTGATGTGGGATAAAAATAAGCTTTATTTGCACAAGGTGCAAGCGAGTCCTCTTAACGCGTTTCGGCCTGGAAGGCCTTTGTCAAAAGAGTAATTCGCTTGCATCACAAGACATCCATTTATACACCAGCAAACCTAAGACAGCTGTTCAAATCAATCAACACAATGAGTATCAGGTGTTTAGTATAATAATTATTGATCACCTCATTATGAAACATAGAGTCCGCATAGTCAACATGGATGTCAGATGAAAAAGTTAAAATACCAAAATACATAAAAAAAATACATAAAAAATGACCAGTCATTGTGACCAAAAACATAAACATATATCAAATTGTAAGCTCATTGAGAGAGGGACCCAGCCACCCGCAGGACATCTGGTCTATATCCTCCATTCCGGTTCCACTGCCGGACGCGCCAGTGAGAGCACCAACGGAGGAAGAGCTCTTGCCGGATCCAACCACGCGGCTGATGCTGGGCAACAAGAGTTGCCATTCAGTGTGAGTGTGTTTTTTGTTTATTCACTGTGTATTTGCACTGTTTATTCCTGTCCATGCTTGTTTTTTCATGCTTTTATTGTCAACCAATAAAGATCTGTTTATATTACTAACCCTGGTTTTACACATACATTGGTCTATGGGCGACAGGGAAAGGAGCCACTCACACACCACACCCATTGGGGATTGTTTGCTGAGACGTACCTGCATCACCTAAACAGGCTGACATCACCCACTGAGGGAACGAACTCACATTAGGCCGTGTGAGTTATATGTTCATTGTCACTCCTGCATAGGAGTTTACATTTACGAACAACAGTCAGCGTTGAGGGTGAAGTCTCACACAAGCCCGTGTGAGTCATTGAAACTATTTGTTCATGTTTCATTAACCGTATTATCCAGTAGTAATCCACTATCACCACCCCCCACACATTCCCTGCCTCCCCCCCCTCCCCCTCCCCGCCCCGCCCCCCCTCCCCATTACCCCCACACACGTCGTTGTATGCACTAATACTGTGTTTTATTCTATTTTATTCCATCTTTTATTCCATCTTTTATTTAACTCCATTCGGTTCCACCAACATCGTGAGGTCCATGAGTTTGCGCTGACCATCTTCATACTTCCATTGCAACAATAAGAAGGACTCGGGTTTCCTTCTTCAAGGTCAAGCAGCAGATAAAAACCATCAAAAGGGCCAGTATACATTTTTTATACTCTTTTACACCACAACAGAATTTCTACACTTTTTTAAATCATTTAATACATCCTAGGCGTTGAAATATTTTCTAGCCACACATCCCAGGGAGCGCCCCAGTTCAAACATCCACCTAGTCCCAAATGTCTGTAAATAAAATTGTGAATTGAAACAAAAGTAATTGTGAGTGAGAATGTGTAATATATTGTCTAACAGAAAACATTTCAAACCTGGTGTGATGTCAGTGTTGGTGTCCAGTACTCGAGAGATGGCCTGGCAGCCCTGGTCGTGTCGGATGACGGTGTACAAAGAAGTGACATCAGCTGTAACCCACACAAACCCTGGTCGCCATTCCACCTCTCGCAGTATCTGTAAAACATGTATAGTGTAACGTAAAAAGAATTTAGTTGTGCACACAAAGGTTGAAGGTGAAAATCAATAAATTGTGCTAAATTAGATGTGAGTGATTTAATCCCTGAAATAATAGGTCTACCCGGTGGATGAGTGAGGTGCTTATGAATTTTAGGGATAAAATAAAAAAGTGGAGTGCGTGGAAATGCAATTCTCAAGAAGTCAAATTCGTCCGCAGTAATGGCTAGTTCGGTGAGCCCTTTGTTTAGAAGAGCCAACATATCCTGCTTGAACTGACTCAAGGGATGACTAGACAAAGTAAGGTAGGTGTCAGTGTCACCTAGGATTCATAGGGACTCTTTAATATAGAAGACCCGATCCATGATGACAATACCCCCTCCCTTATCAGCAGGTTTAATAACTATGTTCTCATTTGCCTCTAAGAGGGCCAATGCTTCCTTTTCCGATTTGCTCAAATTGTCATGTCAGATTTTAAATGTCCGACTAGACTCTTCTAGATCCTTTGTGACCATCTCAACAAATGTATTTACTAAGTGTCCCTGTGCAAACTTTGGATAAAAGGTTGATGTTTTTTTTAAAAACGTGGGCTTTGTAGCAACCGGTGTGGTCCCATCAATTGGTGCACAGATGTACGTTGTCACGGCATCTCTCACAAAGTATTTCCTGAGTGCCAGTTTCCTCGCAAATCTGTGAACATCAATATGTAAATTAAAACTGTTGGGGCCACACACAGGAGCAAAAGTTAGGCCCTTACCGAGGACTTTCTTTTCAACATTGGTCAACTTATGTGTACTGATATTAAAGATATTAGAATGTTGGTCTAATCCATTATTATTTCTTCTTCTTCCACTTCCCCCTCTTTTCCCTCTAGGTCGTTTTTCCTTTTTTTCAAATTTAAGGGCTGAAAATCTAAAGGGGGATTCCTGATCTCTATCTCTGGAAAGAGATGGTCTCTCTCCTTCCTCCACTCTAAAAAAGAAAACGCTGTTTTAACTTTAGGAATGGGTAACGGAGTATATCCTACACTTTCTATCTCACTTTCAGACTCAATTTCGGACAAAATATGATATTGATTGCTGATAAAAACTGGCAAAGATAGATGTTCAATATTTGGTTCTGTTCTTTTAGATTTTTTCTGCTTTTGGAAATGTTGATGACTTGTTTGTTGTTGATAACTACCTGATTGACTCATGTCTAATGGAGCTATTTGATTGGTAAGGACTTTATTTGTGGCAACCCACCCAAGATCGATTTGAAGGAGGGTGCCCCTTTTTATGGGTTTTATTATTCCCAGATTTTGACTTATAGTCCTCTTGTGTAGTCTTTTTGCTCCAATTCCTCTGACAATTGGTGTCATCGTCGATTTTATCACGAAAAACCTTTTTTTTGTTTATTCGCAATTAAATCGGATTCTGCTTGATCTATCCTTTTTTTAACTTTTGGTTCTAACGCAAGTAATTCTTTATCGTTAGTGAAAGAGTCAAGCTTATTTTCAAAATCATCGATTTGTGACACAATTTGTAATAATAGTTATTTTCCGGTGTATAATTAGCAACTTCATCAGATTGTCTGTGCAAGTATCAAGAATGTTGTTCCATTCTTTTAAGAATGTATCATTGCCAGAATCAATTGTTGGTTTTTTCAAAACTCTGACACCACACATTGCTCTACCATTCTCCAGATACTTGCTCAGAGCTGTTATTTCCCAGAAATGTCTATTTTCCATAGTGAGTAATCTGTCTAGTTGTTCTAAAAGAGGATGAAAATCTGCTCTCTTTGGCTCTGTTCTATATTCAGAGTCTGGATTGCTAAATATTTCATCAATCATTTGTTTCCTATTTAATCTAGAATGGAATAAACTGCTCATATTGCCTTTACAGTGGCGACAACCTTTATTCTAAATCGGCTAGCTCCGCGAATTTCAGATTATCCTGGTTATGTACGGTTTTGTGTCGTTTTCAGCCGGAGTGAATTGCGTTATTTTCGCGCCCATGATTTAAGCATTTTATTCTCGCTGTCTGCAATACTGCAATGCCGTGTAAAAACTCATGGGGGCGTTTGCGAGCTGTTGTCTTTGAAGTCTAATACCTTTGCGGTTCAACCTACAGTACGTCAGTACACAGTCTGTGCGTGCGCGCGCAGTAATAGTAAAATTGCATATTTAAAGTACATGCATTTGCAGTGCTGTGCTGCTGTACGGTACTGTACTGTATGTCTCATTTGAAAATTGTTGAAATGCATAGGCGTGTACAGTACTGTAGCAGTGTAAAGGGAACCCTCACTACTGACATTGTTTGAGTAACCCTTTTGGCAATATTGTATCTCCTTTCATATGTCATTGCTACACACTGTATCAAACATTTATAAACATTTAGAAACCATACACTGTATCATTGCATATACAGTACTTACCTGCCCTGTTAGAGGGTATAGAGCTGCAGTAGCCTAGAATTTATTTGGTATACATACTCCTTTTTGGTCCACCCTTTTTTTTTGGTCCAGCCTATTATTTTTTCCGTCTGTACAGTATCTTGTTCCTCATTCTGTGAACAGTACTTCATTGAGAGAGGAGAGGTTTTGTGTAGAGTATACGTGGTGCTTTGCATATACATTTTGCAGGCACAGGTCCCTGCCTCTCCGGTGGAGCTAACAATCTACTGTTTGTTTTTGGTGCCTGAGGCACAGGGAGTTAAAGTGACTTGCTTTTTATGTACTGTGTTTGGGGGTTGTATTTGGGGGTTTATTGATCAAATTATTATGATTATGATGAACTGCCTTTTGAAATTACAGTACTGTACTCTATGGAAACAGTTATTTCTTTGAACTGCAGCACAACTAATCCTTCAGCCCTTGCTGCTTAATGCACCCACCCAACCCCCTCTCTCCACAGAGTCGTTAATGTTCTGAATATTGCCATTGTGTTCTTAATCAGTCCATGGCCGAGCTACAAAGCCTCAGTGCGCCTACGTGTAAGCACAACCCCCCCCCCCCCAACCCTTAACGGCTTTGTTTACAGTAACGCTTTGGAAAATCCCTCCTCGATTTTGAAATGTAAATCCGATTTGCACAGCATTGTGAGAATTGATAGTAAAAAAACCATTAACGGATTCATATTGTTTTGTCATTCATTCTTATACTGTCGGGGGAAGGGGGATGGGGTGTGGTTGTTGTCAATGATTACGATAACCAGGAATGTGAATAAATATTTATTGTATTTTATCAGGGAAAAAAAATACAAAGATAAAAATAATCATGAATAATACATACTGCAGCCTTTATTAAATTCTTCTGACAGATTGAAATCGGAGAAACATTTACAAAACATTTGTAAAACATGGAGATACATGAAAAATTGACATTTATATGAATATTAATTAATAATACATACTGTAATGTACTGTATAATATATATATATATATAAATATTATTTTTTCGTCTGTACAGTATCTTGTTCCTCATTCTGTGAACAGTACAGTACTTCATTGAGAGAGCAGAGGTGTTGTGTCGAGTATACGTGGTGCTTTGCATATACATTTTGCAGGCACAGGTCCTTGCCTGTCCGGTGGAGCTAACAATCTACTGTTTATTTTTGGTGCCTGAGGCACAGGGAGTTAAAGTGACTTGCTTTTTATGTACTGTATTTGGGAGTTGTATTTGGGGGTTGTATTTGGGGTTTATTGATCAAATTATTATGATTATGATGAACTGCCTTTTGAAATTACAGTACTGTACTCTACGGAATCAGTTATTTCTTTGAACGGCAGCACAACTAATCCTTCAGCCCTTGCTGCTTAATGCACCCAATCCCCTCTCTCCACAGAGTCGTTAATGTTCTGAATATTGCCATTGTGTTCTTAACCTGTCCATGGCCGAGCTACAAAGCCTCAGTGCGCCTGCGTGTAATCACACCCCCCCCCCAACCCTTACAGGCTTTGTTTACAGTAACACTTTGTAAAATCCCTTCTCGATTTTGAAATGTAAATCCGATTTGCACAGCATTGTGAGAATTGAGAGTAAAAAAAACCATTAACTGATTCATGTTGTTTTGTTATTCATTGATGTACTGTAGGGGTGGGAGGGGGGGGGGGTTGTGGTTGTTGTCAATGATTATGATTAGCAGGAAAGTGAATAAATATTTATTTTATTTTATCATGAACCAAAAAATACAAATATAAAAATAATCATGAATAATACATAATGCAGTCTTTATTAAGTTCTTTTGGCAGGTTGAAATTGGATAAACATTTAGAAAACATTTGTTAAACATGGGGAAACATGAATAATGCACATTTATAAGAATATTATTTAATAATATATACTGTCATGTATTATATATATATATACTGTATACAGTATAGTAATATTATTTTTTCCGTCTTTATCTTGTTCCTCATTCTGTCTACAGTACAGTAGTTCATTGAGAGAGGAGAGGTTTTGTGTACATCATTACTGCTGTTTATATACTGTACATTTTACTGTACAAGCAGATTTGACTGGACACAAACCCCACCTCCCCCCAGGCCACCCTTTTTTCCTGAAACGACAAGAAAACAAAAAATTGGTGCAGTTACTGTATATGCGTACTGTATTATGGCATTGTGTGATGTGTAGTACTACTGTAGATGGCTGGTGCTGCTTTCTCTGGAAAGACAAAAATTGAGCAGATACTAGGCAGTTACTGTAGTACTGTCAACTAGTCTACTGTATACTGGAACTACTGTATACTCTGACTACTGTTAAATTCTATGTACTAGAACCTGATGGCTGGTGCTGCTCTCTCTGTAAAGAAAAAACTGTAACTACTGTATACTCTGACTATCTGGAAAGAAAAAATCTGTGCCATACTTACCTGTATCATACTGTACTTACAATACTACAGCACAGTACTACTTTCCTGATGCTTGCCCATTACGTGCGATGACAATGGGCAACACAGTGGCAACATGGTCTATATATTTATTGCAGCGTTCCACGGTGAGTACATCATTCCAAAAACTCATTATGCCTTTCAACAACTTGTCCTTTTTGGAGGGTTTCGCCACTTTCCGGATATGGTCCTTCAGCTGATGCCAGACTATTTCGATCGGATTGAAGTCTGGCGATCTGTCATTGGAAAAAAAAGGACAATTAGTTTAAGAGATACAGTACAGTTCACAGTGAAAACAGTGGGGAAAAAATGAGACAGTTACCGCACTTACTCCGCTGGCGTCTTCACCCAGTTGATACCGCGCTCAAGGATATGCGCTGTTGACGCGGTGTGCTTCGGATCGTTGTCCTGGTAGCAGCGGTGACCATTGGGGAACTCGCCTGTGATGTTCTATCTCTTGGACAATGTTGTCTTGGAAGAAAGCTTTATTCATGATTCCTATAGCAAGAAAAGAAAAGTGCTCAAAAAACTGCACAATAGTACAGTACAGTGCATACAGTAAGGCAACACTAGTAAAGTACAGTGCATAAGGCTACATTATATTTGATATATTTTACCTTCAAAGATGACAATGCATCCTGGTCCACGCCTAGAGATGGCACCCCACACATGCAGCTTCACGGGGTGTTTTGGCCACGGCTTCAAAGATATACGGCCTTTTTTGTGGAATGCAAAGCTTGCAAATCTCTCCAGCGACACAGTAGACTCATCAGTGAAGATGCAATCCTGGAAAGTCTCCCCACTGTCGATCCATGCTTGGGCCTGGACCACTCTTTTGATTTTGTTTGCGTTCCGTATCATGGGGTACGCTCTGTAATGACAAGGAATAAAAAAAATTTGCGGCACAGTACAGTACAGTACAGTTTCCTAAACAACACTTTTACCTCCTGTACTGTCCAGTACTAACCTCACACGTCCTAATTTTCATCCAATGCTGCGTCTCATCTTCTTTATGCTGCTCTCGGATACAGTCAGATTGTGCTTTTCCTGCAGAGTTTTTTAACCCTTAATGCACTCCTCTCATCATTTTCCTCACCTATTTTGTCCACCAGAAGTGTTGTCTCCCTACAATGTAAAGAAACTATATTGTTGTAATATAAATATACCAAAAATATATACTGTTGTAATATAAATATAAATATACAAAATATATATACCATTGTACGATAAATATAAATATACAAAAAATATATACTGTTGTAATATAAATATACAAAATATATATACTGTTGTAATATAAATATAAATATACATCCTATATATACCATTGTACGATAAATATAAATATACAAAAAATATATACTGTTGTAATATAAATATAAATATACAAACATATATATACTGTTGTAATATAAATATAAATATACATCCTATATATACCGTTGTACGATAAATATAAATATACAAAAAATATATACTGTTGTAATATAAATATAAATATACATACTGTTGTAATATAAATATAAATATACATCCTTTATATACCATTGTACGATAAATATAAATATACAAAAAATGTATACTGTTGTACTATAAATATACAAACTATGTTGTAATATACAGTAAATCAACAGAAATAACAACAGTATTAGATACAGAACTGTACTGTTGATGTACTGTACTGTGTGAACAGTACATTACACTACGTACAGTTTTCTATATTTTTTTTGTTAAGTTTTATAAATATACTTACGCGTTAGTTACCCTGGGTGCCCTTTTGCGGTCTCTGTTTTTTCCGTGTGCATAATAGCACACGGTGGTTGCTGGCACAACAAGGTCAGAAGTAGCTAGCCAGCGCTGGATAGCACCAATTCGTTGTCCGCTCGTGTACATCTCCTTAATTCACATGCTGAGCTCCTTTGAAATCTTTTTAACAGGCATTGCTGCGAGTAGAAAGAAATACAAACACAAGAATGTGTATTTGATGTTTAGTCGATGTGTATTCAATGTGCAGTGAATCCACAAAATGGATGGTGTATTTATACGGTAATGGCTCACATTACTGTACGCCCACTTTCAACACCTGTACCTGGTTGCCATGCATAAAAGTTTACACACTTTGCATAGCCCACCACTCGATTACTGTACTGTACTGTATGTTTATCTGACCTTGCCCTTGTCCAGATAGTGCATTGTGCCACCTGCTTCCATGGAGCAACCCCGATTCTATGGACGCAGGAACCCTCTCGCCTCTGCCGTGCCTGTCAAGCTGAAAAAGTGAAAGGCGGCAGCCTTTCCACGCCAAGGCCAAAGCGACAGGCTAAGGCCAATAAAGAAAACCTTCCGCTGACCCCAAAGGCTAAGGGTTTTCTTAGACGTAAGCCTCATTATGTCAAGAAGATATACGGTGATGTACTCTCGACGCAAAACGATTGGCAGCCAACCCATCGAACCCGCAGACCACTTCCTCACATACGCTTCGACGACTCTGCTGTAGCTGTCCCGGAAATCTTCAGCCCATCTTCTCCACCCCCATCTTCTCCGGTTCTATCCGACGACGCCACCGCCTCTGAAATCCACGGGTCACTTTCTCCTTTGCTCTTAGACGACTCTGCTTCTTGCCCGGAAATCCAAAGGTCACTTTCTCCATCCCTCATTGACAACGCTGCCGCTTCTCCTCTACCGGGTATCCACAGGTCACCTCTTGCACTCTTCCTCAATGTCGATGCCGCTTCTGTCCATGGAACCCCCATCTCATCCTCCGTTGCACCCATCCCCCCAGATGTCCACACGCCAAGCACAAGAAGCAGCTCGTTAGACCGGATGCTGAATGGGATAAGTGTGGATCTCCCCGGGAATTCTATTGTGCTAGCAAAGATAGATCTGCTTCTGGAGACAATGCTAAATGTGGAGCAACGGATGCTACAAATGGATCAACGGATGGAGCAGCGGATGCAGAAGATAGAGGCTGACATAGCGGGCATACATTATTTGCTCAGTGCTAATGCCCCTGTTTCCCTGACGCCGGAGCAGGGGGGTGACATGGATGTGATGAATGGGACCTTCGACCCCCTTCCATCACCAAGCGCACCCCCTCCACCAGAAGATGTAGTGTACCAGTACATGTATGCCGTTGAGGAGGACATGACAACCCCGTCAAGACCACGCCAGGAGACAACACGGCGACCACGACCGGAGGAAAGCTTCCTCCCAGACAACCTACCATCGCCCATCGCCTCAAGCACACCCGCTCCCAAAAGACCTACATTCGCTCGCATCGATGCGGTGCCCGACATCACCCTGTGCGATCTGCCACCGAAGCTCAGGGAGAAGTATAGTGTGAAGAGTGCTGGTGCACCCCACAAGTATGCCTTGTTCATATTTAAGCACCATGTTCCCTACTCTTTGTACTGCGACTGAGCCTTTAAAGTGAACTACGATGGGAATCGCGTAAAAAAGGCGCTTCCTGTCAATTTAAGGAGAAACATTCTGGATGAAATGCGGCGCTTTTATCCAATTACAGATCCTGTAATGAAAGGCGTTCGAGACTGCATTAATGGCATTTTGCGCCATGCAAGGAGTCGGCCATGGATGGACAATGTGGAGGACTTTCTGTGAGACCATACTGTTGTGCTGAACTGTATTGTACTGTACATGTTTTGACCTACAGTACCTGCTGTACTTAAACAAAGGAGATGTTGTTGTGTGTTTTTTTACACAGGACATGCACAACTCCAGTCCCTGGGGGCCGCAAACAGGCTTTCTGCCATTGACTTGCACTTGCACTGAGCAGAAACCTGGAACCCATAACTCCGGTTCTGTTCAAACTAGAGGGCTCAGATTCGGTCACCATGTAGTCCTAGTTCCGGTAGGATTGCATGGCAAATAGAGACCCTCTCGTGGCAACAGAACGGAGTCAGGGTAATGGTAAAATTTAAGTTTCTGCCATTGACTTGCATGGCAGAAAAAAGCCACTTTTGTAATGTGCTTTTAAACTGTATTTTTGGATCTCCGGTTCTGGGGGACGTGGAAGGCTGATATTTGTCCACTATGGCAAGGGTACTTCCGCATGAGGACCAGGCAAATTTCGACCCGCTCAGACCCACAGAACGGATTATTTTAAATTATATTTATATATTTATATTTTAAAGATATTAAAGAATGTATTGTATTTTGGGTCGAGGACTATAGTGGTACAGACTATTTTGCACACATGTACTGTAGCAGTAAACCATACACCTGTTGATACTGTACATGTAGAATAAATGCATAGTTTTATTTTTTCGGGTTTATTACACATTATACTGTAGGGTCGGAAACCATCAGCATACAGTACTGTTTCAGGTACAGTATTATATCCTAATCAATAACAAGGGCAAAAAAACTGTAGATGTGGGGTTTTAAATCCGATTCAGCAATGTGCAGGCATTGTCACACAACGCGATATTATCCATCGAAATCCCCCCATTAGCCGTTTTCTTTTCTGAGGAAAAACAAAAAGAAAAGTTTTAATGTACAGTAATGATCCGCCCCCTAAAGAAGTACCCAGCCAGCCCCACCAATAATTTTCTCCTGTTCACATGCGCATGCGCCTAGCGTTCCACCAATTGTTCAGTATCTACAGTACAGTACTGTAGAAGCCGCTTAGCCAATGATATTGCTTACAGGAGAATTGCTCGACTTTGGAGTCGCACCGATATTGTTACTGTCTTGTCAAAATAAAAAAAACACAGAAAAAAATACGGCAACAATACTCACCATAGTATTTCCCATTCAGCTGGCGCCGGCGCCGGTCCACTGCCGGTCCAGCTTTCTTGATCATCCACGTTGATAGTTTGCAGCGGGACTAGTCCACCTGTAGTCAGCTGGTGAGGCTGGAAATTGCTTAGGTACATGCAAGCTTCATCGAAACTGCACGCGAAATCCGGCTCAGGCTCACTGACGGTGGGACCGTTATGGGAAGACGGTGCCGGTGCATTGCTTGGCAGCGACTGTCGTTTCTTAGTTGGTTTTAAGACGACCCTTCGCCTTTTGCCGCCTTCATGATCATAGATACCGGAAAAATCCGGTGATACACACCAATACCCTCTAACAAATTGTGGCTCAATACGATGAAAACAGGGATCGCTACATAACCTTTTCCTTATTGCACGCTTCCACGTATGAGGAGTTGGCGAAAATTTGTAAAAGTCATAGTTTTCGATAAAATACTGATAAATTTGAACAACTGTTGCCATCTTATCCTCTGTTGCATTAATCGCAGCACATATCAAATACGTGTAACTTCTGTCAGGTTTTTGGAAAGCGGGCTGCACTTGAACACTCATGGCGGGCGCGTCTGTAACCGAAACTGGTCTTTGTCTTTCTTTAATATGAAAAGCCTAAATTGATACATTTTTGCAACCTCTTCCTTCAGTCTCAAGGCCAAGTTACAATAGCACACTGTGGTATCTTTTTTAAACGAAACACCTGCAAGTCGACACATTACTGAAGCGCATGCGCATTACAATTCATGAATTTCTGCCATCTGGCGGACACGCGTAGCATTGCAGCCTATTAAATCCTGAACCATTATCAATAAACGCATCAACCGCGCGTCAGCTGGGCATGATCCGTGGCTGGGAACGCAAAATGAACGCGGCATGCGCCAGCTGAAGAGCGTTGCATTCCAGGAACAAGCCAGGGAAAAAACGGTGATTTGTTAGAATAAAAGCTGCCGCAGCAGTATAGCAACTAAAAAATATTAATAAAATATGAAATTAAAAAATAAAATATCTTTTAAACTACACCTGATCAGTGATAATAAATAATAAATAAAGTGTTTAAACAATACTAAACATACATCAATAGTAAAGCGGCAAGCACTAAAAAGTCCAAAAAACACAGATAACACAAAGAAAAGTGCTTAGGCGCTACGTGCAATTAAATAAAATACTAACAAAAATAACACAATATGTACAGGGCAGCCAGGAACACTAGCAGAACAATACCAGAGAGAACACAAAGAACATATACAGACCAGCGCCCAAAAAAGAGTCCAAAGTCCCTAATAGAGTCCAAACAGATGGAAGGGAAGATAATCCAAATGGTCCAATCACTGGAAGATCTCCAATCCAGGGGTCCGTGACATAGGGACAGAAACAAAGAAAAATAATAGTGTAATACGTAATGTTAAAATGGGACAAACAACATGAAACACTTAACAGAAGACAAACATAAAACAATCAAGCTGAAAGAAAAATAACTATTTAATAAAACAAATGGAGCCTGCTGCAGCGGATCATCAAGGGGTTAAAACCCCCACCCTACTTACAGCAGGACTAGAATAAACAAGCATGTGTGACCAAGTGGGGCAGACGCCGGCAGCAGTGAGGGTCCTCACGGGCTCCCGATGTGTAATTTCTTTCCCTCTAGCTTCGGAACACTCTCCAAGATGGACGCCGAGTGAGGGAACTCCACACTCTCCTGCTTGCCAGCACAGCAGCTTCGATGATGCTGCTTCCTTCTTCACTTGACTGACACTTCTCACAACCAGTGTTACTCCAAGGCGCCGTGACCTTTGACCCTACGAGTTTCGTCACTGACGTCACTTCCTCAGGGGTGATTCAGTGAAGGTGAAGTCCCATTATATACACCTCACTTATCACTGATTGGATAGAAATATCTAATACCAATTAAGTTTAAAACTTCAGCTCTAGACAATACAACACAGACTCAGAGAGACTACCAAATACACACATACAGACCTACAAACATGTTAAAAATGAAGATGAATTCACATCTAAGACTGCATAGATAGCAGTAACAAAATATTAATGCAATAATAATGCAATAATAATAATCCTAATATAATAATCTATATTTTATAATAAATATATAAATAATAAAATAATTAATTAATTAAAATAACAAACTCATAATTATAATCATTCCAACAATTGAATATAAAAATGATAATAATAATCATACAGAAAAATAGAAACCAAGGGAATATAATGTAATTAAAAAGTGCAACACTATCCACTATTTAAAAAAAAACCTATATTATTTAATAAGAAAGACCCCTAGATCAAAGTCTAGATTTAATCCATTTGGAGAGAGGGTTCTAAGCTCATAAATCCAGAAAGCTTCACGTCTGCTAATCTGGTTGAGTTTATCACGCCCCCTCCAATTGGTAGCAGCAATTTCAATTGCTTGATAGCAAAGACCAGTAGGGTCCCTGTTGTGGCAATTCAAAAAATGGTTTGACACACTGTGGGTTATTAGACCCTTTTAATGTTGTACACATGCTCGTATATCCTTCTTTGGAAGGACCTACCTGTGCGTACCACATACTGTAAGCCACAGGAACAGGTCAGCAAATAGATTACATAAGCTGTATGGCAATTAATAAAGGATTTTATTTGATACATTTTCAAAGTGACATTGGACTTGAATATAGTACCTGGTTTACCATATTTACATGCTGTGCATCTTGTGCATGTGAAAAAGCCATTTACTGCATGAGACGAATGAGACTTCTTTTTAGACAGTGGGCAACTAGGTGCTACTAAAGATTTGAGGTTGGTGGCCTTAGTGAAAATTATACTCAGTGTGGGGTCAGTACCTGTGCCAGAGTGTTATCTCTCAAAAGGATAGGCCAATACTTCTTAAACACATGTCTAATACATGGTGCCATCTGATTATTTTGTGTGACAAATGTTATATTGTCATTCCCCTTGGATCTGGATTTTTTCCGATACTCCATTAATGTGGATCTATCAATAGAATCCACCTGGCCCATTACTTGATTTAATTGCTCTACTGGATATTTCCTTTGGATGAATTTCTGTTTCAATTCTTCTGCCTGACTCACAAAGGTCAGGGAGTCGGAGCAGTTACGTTTCAGGCGAACGAACTGTCCCTTAGGAATATTCCTGATCCACTGGGGATTATGATGGCTATACGCCATTAGATAGTTATTGGCCTGGACAGGTTTAAAGAATGTCTTTGTCTGAATTTTGTTATCGACAATGTATAGATTCAGATCTAAAAAATCGATCTGTTGCTCATCAAAATGACACACGAATTTTAAATTCCTGTCATTCTTATTTAAATATTTGATGAACTCATCTAACAATTGCAGACCCCCAGACCAAATAAACACCACATCATCAATATAGCGACGCCATAGTACCAAATGTGCACCCAGTGGGCAGTTGTTCCAAATATAATCTTCCTCCCATGTGCTCATGAAGAGGTTGGCGTAACTGGGCGCAAATTTCGTACCCATGGCGGTCCCACATGTCTGTAAATAAAATTGTGAATTGAAACAAAAGTAATTGTGAGTGAGAATGTGTAATAACAGGATATCCTCACGGAAGAAAACGGAGCACAGCAATGCAGCAATGAGGGGGCTAGATACCGGTATAAAAGTCCTTTATTCCATGGTAGACATCATGGCATGGGATAGGTTAAAAATCTTGAACGCGTTTCAGGCCGTCGCCCTTTGTCAACGAGAATCATTCTCGTTGACAAAGGGCGACAGCCTGAAACGCGTTCGAGATTTTTAACCTATCCCATGCCATGATGTCTACCATGGAATAAAGGACTTTTATACCGATATTTAGCCCCCTCATTGCTGCATTGCTGTGCTCCGTTTTCTTCCGTGAGGATATCCTGTTGTTTGCCTGTTTCAACGTGATGCACGCCGTGGGATTCACCGCACAAGACAACTCTCCACTGTGAGTACCCCCATTAGCTCATTATGCTTTGGGAGTCATATACTTTGTGTCTTCTCTCCAGGGGAAAGTTATATACTGTATACTGGGAGGTCAGAGATCTGTTACTGACTCTCACCAACAAAGCACAGTTTTCCCCACATCTTAGGAGATATGAATAGAGACACTGTTCACATATACATTTGCAGAGAGTGGTGTTGACCTGTTCTCCTCATTTAGAGGGTATACTGTATACTAATTGGATGCCTAGAGACTCCCTACAGCTGAGCACGGTGCACTAGGAACGCTGTTTCCTAGTATCCATAAAGAGAATGTGTAATATACTGTCTAACAGAAAACATTTCAAACCTGGTGTGATGTCAGTGTTGGTGTCCAGTACTCAAGAGATGGCCTGGCAGCCCTGGTCGTGTCGGATGACGGTGTACAAAGAAGTGACATCAGCTGTCACCCACACAAACCCTGGTTGCCATTCCACCTCTCGCAGTATCTGTAAAACATGTATAGTGTCACGTAAAAAGGATTTAGTTGTGCACACAAAAGGTTGAAGGTGAAAATCAATAAATTGTGATAAATTAGATGTGAGTGATTTAATCCCTGAAATAATAGGTCTACCCAGTGGGTGAGTGAGGTGCTTATGAATTTTAGGGATAAAATAAAAAAGTGAAGTGCGTGGAAATGCTATTCTCAAGAAGTCAAATTCGTCCGCAGTAATGGCTAGTTCGGTGAGCCCTTTGTTTAGAAGAGCCAACATATCCTGCTTGAACTGACTCAAGGTATCACTAGATAAAGGAAGGTAGGTGTCAGTGTCACGTAGGATTCGTAGGGACTCTTTAATATAGAAGACCTGATCCATGATGACAATACCCCCTCCCTTATCAGCAGGTTTAATAACTATGTTCTCATTTGCCTCTAAGAGGGCCAATGCTTCCTTTTCCAATTTGCTCAAATTGTCGTGTCGGATTTTAAATGTCCAACTAGACACTTCTAGATCCTTTGTGACCATCTCAACAAATGTATTTACTAAGTGTCCCTGTGCAAACTTTGGATAAAAGGTTGATGGTTTTTTTTTTAAAAACGTGGGCTTTGTAGCAACAGGTGTAGCACCCAATGTGGTCCCATCAATTGGTGCACAGATCTGCGTTGTCACGGCATCTCTCACAAAGTATTTCCTGAGTGCCAGTTTCATTGCAAATCTGTGGACATCAATTTATAAATTAAAACTGTTGTTGCCACACAGTAGATTGTAATAATTTCTTGGAGGCGTATAGTGGTCATCTAGATAATTGGCTGAATAATATCCCATTGGGACAGCTACGAAGACTCAAACGAAATTGCACACAGGAATGTGTTTTTCAAGATCAGGCAACCAATATGATGAAGAAGTTTAGAGAAAGAAAATATAAACCATAAATTGTAGACAGAGCTTATGAAAAAGTCCAGGGAATGGATAGATCCACCTTAATTACACATAAGGAGAATATTGAGATCGCAAATGAAGAAACACACACTGTATCAGTACCGTTTATTACCCAATTTAATATTTCTTCAGTACAAATAAGGAGAATAGTAAATAAGCATTGAGATATTTTACATAAAGATCCCATTCTCCACAAATCTTACCCCAAAAAGCCAACAATAATTTTCACAAAAGCTCCAAACTTAAAACAGAGATTAGCTCCTAGTTGTCTCAAACAAGAGATAATAAGAATACAAAGTGTGACTCAGGGCTTCTTTAAGTGTTTGAGGTGTAAAGGATGTAAGCTCAGCAGTAATACAATGAAAACATTTAGATCAGTTCAGTCTACGATTACAAAGGAGGTTTATGAAATTAACAACTTCATTGATTGTAATTCCGATCATGTCATCTATGTATTGCAATGTCTTGCAATAAACAATATGGGGGAGAACTACTCGAAAGTTAAAACTTCGAATTGCAGAACATATTGTTAACATTGAAAAAGGCCTCACTCAGGGGGGCGTGGTTTGGAGCCTGACCAAGATGGCCGCATGATACTGTAGCTCCTCAAATTTTGATTCACAATCCACAGCAATCCTAACATATCACAAATAAAATAAACTTATTTCCTAGGAATTTGGATAGCAGTCATTATAGGGATCATTTTGTGACTAAACATCATATCAAATATATGGACATTATCAAATTAAATAAAAGAAAGAAAACAGGAACTACAGAGGCCTACTGATCACCGCCACATGAGAGGTGCAGCCTGCCCGACACGATACACCTATGGACGCTAACGGGCACCGAGGTGAGCGGGGCTGGGGGAGTGGGGCGACTTGGGAGAAGTGGCCACAGAAAAGTACCTTCAGCCCTGCAACACACTGCTGCGCGGGGTCCTGTGCCACACAACGCCAGAGTATGCCCCATAGCTGGCCCACGTGGAACCCATCCTTCCCTCCCTGCCGACGGGCGAACGGCTTATCGAGGGGTCGCATCAGCTGCCACCCCCCCTAGAAATCCACTGCCAGAGTGGGAGGTCTGCACCGCTTCATAAAACAGCTGAGGCTCGGGGCGGGAGAGTACTGGGAGCTCCGGTCTCAGAGCGGCCCAAAATGGCCGCCAGCCGAGACTGACGGAGCGGAGGCAGGGTGCTGGATGCCGGCTTGGTCGGAGGCGCACGGAGGTGCTCGTCCCTGCCTTCTGGCCCCCCCATACTGCTGACACGGGAACCCCCACCCGACCACCTTACCTCTACTCTGCTGGGGAAATAACCCTGGCGCTGTGCTGATAGCTGCCCACAGAGCCGCATTGAAGGGAGCGGCGGCAATTTTGGATCGAGGATCCGCGGAGGTGCCTGTATCTCTGCATCTCCCCCCTCTTTCACCCCAATCAACTGGTGCGGGGCTGCTGCAGAGAGGGGAGGACCTGCAAGCATCCCCTTGGTCAGCTGGCCTGACCCTTTGCGATAGGGTGCGGTGCAGGAGCCGTGAGCCTCCCTCTCATCCCCAAAGGGGCCTCCCTTTCATCCCCAAAGGGGCCGCCCTGAGGCTGCAGAACTGAGTGCCGTCGGGTGGGGTCACATAAACCCCCCTTCCCCCCATTCCTCAAATAAAGACGCAACAATCCCCCTCCTCACCCCCCCATATAAGACAAATAAAGAAAAGTGAAAAGTGAAGCACATACATAAAGGCAGACTGAGAAGGCAGGGGGCCATTTTCTATTCAGAGACCCACCAGGACACCACCGGACACTGCTCTCCCCAGGTCAATTGACAATAGCACAAAACCCTAAACCCAGAGGCCAGAGCAGGGAGGGTGGTCCCCACAACTAGGGAGACAGACCAGAGGGGCACATCACCACAGCTGCAAGTGGGAGGAGGGGTGACCATCTCACATTGAGCTGCTGAATGAATCATACTGCCACGGTGCAAAGACCCCATATATCCCCTCATAATCTGGGCTTCAAAGACTCAGGGTTAAAGATTAACCATATCCAGAGCCTATATACGCATTTTATAGGATACCTAATACCACAGACCCTGAATGATAAATAAACTACGGTCAATAAACAGTACCCACCTGCAGTGATATAGCTGGAGGGGTCCCGGCCTCGCACCACTTGGGAACCACCGAAACAGAAGTAATTAAAACAAAGATGTTCCGAGAGCTTCCGGCGACGTCAGGGAACATGGTCGGGTAGTCGAGGAGCTCCCGCCACCCTCACAAGCAAATTGCATGATTGAGCGACCCAAACCACACAAAAAAGCATAAAAAATGCACAAACAACCTAGCAGACATTAGGGAAGATGCCGGCCGGCCCGCTCAAAAGGGACCCAACGCCCAGGAGTCACAAAATACTTTACCCCCGCGCACCGCCCCATTGAAAAGAGCGGGGACTCCCAAGATGGCGCCGAAGAAGCAGCCCATGCGGCCCTAACGGACTTAGCCTCCGACTCAGGCGCAGCAGACTTACAAGAACCGGGGCTGAACAAACACTATTTTGAAGCCCTCTTCCAAAGAATGCATAAGGAGCTACTCAAAGAAATCCAAACGGACATGAACATGGCGCTGGAAGGCCTGAGAACGGAAATACATGGGCTATCTAAGCGCACTGAAGTGCTGGAACGCAAAGTCACAGACGTAGTTGGCACACAACACGCAACAGAGGAAGAAGTCATAAGACTCGGCCAAGAAGTCGCAGACCTGAGAGACGCCCTGAAAGCACAAGAAGACAGGGACCGAAGGCAAAACCTGAGAATCAGGAATATACCAGAGATGATCACCGCCGAGGGGCTTTATGCCTACCTTCGCAAACTATTCCTACAACTAGCCCCAGACCTGTCGGAGCATGATCTCCAAATGGACAGGGCGCACAGAGCACTGGGCCCCAAACCTGCGGACCCTGAACGACGCAGGGATGTAATCATAAAGCTCCACGCATACTCAGCCAAGGAGAAGATCATGGCTGCAAGCAGGAGAGCAAGAGATATTCAAGTGGAGAACATACCTCTACAGATCTTCAGCGACCTACTGCACCGACACACTTTATTCGAGCAAATACCCAGTATGTACCTGGCAGATACCTGGAATGCGCCACTCCTCACCTCTAACAAGCCCCGTTGCGTTTGCCTTCCCAGCCTGGGTTCATGCCTGGCTGACGGGCGGCTGATCTGTTAAATGATAATGATTAGGATTTAATAGGCTGCAATGCTTCGCGTGTCTACCAGATGGCATAAATTCATAAATTGTAATGCAGTATATATATATATACTGTGCAGTATTGCAGCCAACGGGAATAAAATGCTTCAATCCCTGCCTGGAAAATACCTCAATGCACTCGGGCAGAAAACAGTCACAAACCTCAATACACCCGGGTATACCCGAATTCGTGGGACTAGCCGAGCTCGAATAAAGTGTGTCGCCAGTGTATCCAGATCCACTCTAAAAAAAAGGAAAGAAATGAAGCCCCTCAGGAACATACTACAAGAAAGGGGAATCTCCTACCGTTGGGGTTTCCTCTTTAAGCTGATCGTCCTGAAGAATGGACGTCACCACACAATTTCCAGACCAAAGGATTCGCCAGCGTTCCTAAAAGCGTTGGGGCTGAGTCAGCAACAGGACAACAGACCACCAGCCAAGTCCCCCACAAACAATGATGAGATGGAGGTTCCCCGGGCCTCTGAAAGGCTGGCCAATCAGAAGAACACAGAGGCCCCTAAGTAATGGACATACCACCTGAAGCACGATAGCGGTCCCCCCAAAGGGAACAATGAACTATGAAAGCAGCCCCGAAGCAAGTAAACCCCATCAACCACCGATCCGCCTATGGAACCTATTCTACAAACTTGCCCCCCCCCCTCCTCCCTGAAGCTTCGCCCGCACCTCCAATCCCACTACCAGCAATTAACCAATGCAGGTCAGACACCTCACCCCCTGACTCACCCCCTCCCCCCCCTTTTTTTCCCACACACCCTCATCCCCCCCCCTTGAAACCCCCCTCCCCCCCTCTATCCCCACAACCCACTCGCTTCCCCCCCCCACCCACACATCCTGCCCCGCGATCCCGCAACAAACCCCACCAGCTAACTAATATCCCCCCCACCCCATTGAGGAGGAAAAGCTCTCACTACTCATCTCATCGGAGCGCCAGAAGGTATCCTGGTCGACCGCGTTCGGCCGGTCAGCGTTCGATCAAAGTCCTGCCCGAGGTAGCGAGCTGATTGACCCGGCAAGCCCACTCGAGGAGGACAAGCACCACCTTGACCTACGGAGTGAACGGAGGTCCTGTTGACACCCTCCACGGGCGCAGTAAGCGAAGCCAACCGACGCACCTGCAACACGCCTGCACGAACAGAGGATGCAGTCCCCTGTATGAACAGAAGGGGTAGACCCCCTGTCCCCCTTCATACCACCCCCTCTCACAGGACGATGGGACGCAGTGACAGGCCTGCCACTTCACGGCCCGAGGAGCCCAGGTCGTATGAACCCTTCTTTTCCCAGTCCCCCCCGGACATTTGTCAATATGCTCTTTAAAGCAGCCTAGCAGGGGAAAGTTAGCCAATTTAGAAAGAGCAATGAATATACTGTTTATCCAGGATGTACCTGCAACCCCTATACCACTCCCTTACATCCCCCCCCGCTACCCTTCCCCCCCCGCACTCCCCTTCCCCCCCACGCTCCCCTTCCCCCGCGCTCCCCTTCCCCTGTGCTCCCCTTCCCCCCCGTTCCCTTCCCCTCCGCTCCTCCTCCCCCGCTCCCCTTCCCCCGCTCCCCTCTCTCCCACCCCCCCGCTACCTGCCCATCCTCACTCCCGATCCTCCCGTTTTTTATTGTCTAGCCTTAAGCAACAATCAAAAGCAAAATGCAAATGTGGTAAGGTAGAAACCGAATGATCATAACAAAGAACAATGTGGTAATGCAGATACTAGCAAATGGACTATGCAGAAATAAGATATAAGCAGAAGACAATTAGTAAATGCAAATGATATATGTAAGATGCCAATTGTTCATGTAAGAAATAGAGATGATAAGCAGATAAAAGCAAATGTACCCCTAGCAATAGGATATATGTATCGGATGATAAGAAAATGCAAATGTCATATGATAAATGCCAAATGTTGTGTTTTTCCGTACAAGTTGTCAAAAAGAGAAGAGACAAAGGGTTAATACAAAAAAAAAAATTCTACCCAGCCCACATGGGCTCCTAAATAAGACAAGCCAGATAGGCATCCACCCCTTGACAAGTGGTTACTTCCCCCTCCCCTCATCCCCTGCCCACCCCCTCTTTCCCCCCCTCACCCCCCCTCCCCAACCCCCCACTCCCCCCTGCCACCCCCTCCTCACCCCCCCTGCTCTCCCCCCCCAAATGACAAGATACATGCAAAGACAGAAAGGGAACAACACGATCCTGAGCTAAGACAAACCAGACAGACATCCTTATCCTGTCCAGAGACTCCCCCCACCTCCCCTCCCCCCTTTTTTTTTTTGCCCACCTCTCCCTCCCCCCACCCCTCCCTCCCCCTTCCCCCCACCTCTCCCCTCCCCCCATATCCCATCCCCCCTCCTCCCCCCTCCCCCCCATCCCTTCCCAGCCCCCCCTTCCTCCCCCCCGACCCCCCCATCCTATCCCTCCGTTTTGAAGAGGAACGACGCACCTCTATAGCGGAGAAGTGGAAAATATCATCTAGAGGAGATGGGGCTATCTCCGGGCCCAGAGTATCCAAAAAGCGGGTTGATAAATATTGAACACCCACAACATAACAATATAGACTATATAAATGTTGACCGACAAAATCGAGGTCTTTAAAAAAAAGGTTTTGTTTCTTCCAAAGGTTTATGTGATGATGTTTAGAAATGTTTATAGGACACCACACTAAGTGGTCTCCATAGAAGTGGTTTTAAGTAAGTTTTCACACAGAGGGTGTGGGACCCTCTTTCCGGTCTCCGACCGTTTTCTGAGTTCTGGAAGGATCTCTAGGGGTAATAAACCCCCGTACCTCTCTCGCCCACAGGGGAGAGGCCTACTTTCTAGGACCATCTGAAGGCCCAACGACCCCCACCCTTCCTATTGTGTCTCCCCTCCCCCCCACCCTCCCTCCTCCCCCCACCCCCAGTCGCCTACACAAACTCACCTAAGGCTCGCAGGACTAGTAGCCCTCACTGTGGGAATACAGAGGGCCTCGGAGCTCAGAGCTCCGAAAAACAAGCACGACACAAACTGACAGAAATAAAATTAATCACGCTTAACGTAAAGGGACTAAACTCAAATAAAAAAAGAAAACTAGCGCTCCAGAAACTCAAAAAAACAAAAGGGGACATCGTTTTCCTGCAAGAAACACACTTTAACTTACCAGTTCCCCCAAATACATTCAAGAGCCTGTTCCCACAGGCTTTCTACGCATCATCCCCGAGTAAAAAGAAAGGAGTAGCTATCCTAATAAGGAACAATGTCCCATTCGCCCTAACTCACACTCAATCAGACCCAGAGGGAAGATTCCTGGTGCTCCGGGGTACTCTAGCAGGTTCTCCCATAACATTGGTGAACATATAAGCCCCCAATGAAAATCAAACCCAGTTCCTCAAAAAAGTACTGGACTCCCTGGAACAGCAGGCACTCTCTTCCTTAATTATAGGAGGAGACTTTAACATGGTCGCCTCACACACACAAGATAGAACAAAAACTCCAAAAGACCTACCCAATGCAACTCAAGGCACATCTTACATGATCCAATCACAAAAAAAAGCAAAAAAAATTCAGGGAAATAATAGAAGAATTCTCCCTGGTCGATGTGTGGAGAGCTCAGCTCAGCACCAGGGTCAAAGGGATTACACCTTATTCTCCGCCCCTCATCAGTCCTACTCGAGGTTAGACTATTTTCTGGGTACCAACAACATACTCCAGGCTTCCTCCCACTCCAATATTGGCCCAATTACCTGGTCTGACCATGCACCAATGGAACTCACCCTACCCTTTGTCAAAAACAATCCCTACAAATGGAAGTTGAATGATTCCCTACTCACAAATATAAGACGCAAACTCTCCTCCTTTTTCCAGATAAACGCAGGTACGGTCTCGGCCCCGGCTATGCTTTGGGAGGCACACAAGGCCTCAATTAGAGGAGAATTAATCTCGATATCGGCCTATAAGAAAAAACAAAAAGCTAAACTCCAAACTGAACTAACAGATAAAATCAAACACCTAGAGCAGCAACACAAAACAACAGCATCCAAAAAAATACTAAAGCAATTAAACCAAACTCGAGCAGCTCTCAAACAAACTCAATTAGAGGAAGTAGAAAGGGCCCCAAGATGGACAAAACAAATATTCTTTGATAAAGGAAACAAAGCCGATAAGCTTTTAGCCTCGAAACTTAGAGGCATACGGATAAAGTCACAAATATCCAAAATCCACACAAAATCAGGGAAAATCACATATGACGAAAAAGAAATAGCACAAGAATTTGCTGACTACTACTCTCAACTGTATAACCTACATCCTCTGGGCCAAAATCCGACCCCCTTAGACACAATCTCGAAATACCTGGAGGAGTGCTCCATCCCCTCCCTTTCACAGGCCGAACTAGATAAACTAAATAAAGACATTACCCTAGAAGAACTAACCAAAGCCATTAGCTTCCTCAAACCGGCAAAAACTCCTGCCCGGACGGATTTTCTAACACTTACTATAAGACATTCATGCTGACCCTGTCCCCTTACTTGCTTGACATGTTCAACTCTTTCTTACAAGGAGAGCCAATCCCCGCTACCATCACTGCAGCAAATTTAGCCATTATCCACAAGGAGGGTCGATCCTGTGGCAACTACAGGCCAATATCCCTACTTAACTCAGATCTCAAAATTTACAGCAAGATACTAGCAAACAGGCTCAACCCAATTCTCCCCAGACTCATTATTACAGATCAAGTAGGTTTTGTGTCAGGGAGACAGGACTCCGACAATACCCGCAAAATAGTGGATATCATCGACCACGTGCATCTCGCAGGAACCAATGCAATGATCCTGAGCCTCGACGCGGAAAAAGCGTTCAACAGGATCAGATGGTCCTTCCTAGACCAAACAATGCTGAAGTTTGGTTTTAGTGGTCCCTATTTAGAGGGTGTTAGAGCCCTCTACCAAAACCCAACAGCATATGTAAAAATTCAGGAGGACTATCAGACCCAATTACAATCAGAAATGGGACCAGACAGGGCTGCCCGCTATCCCCACTCCTATTTGCCCTAACAATTGAACCATTGGCAGCCAAAATTAGACAAGAAAAGGGCATCAAGGGGATTTTGATCTCCACAAAGGAATACAAAATTTCCCTATTTGTGGACGATGTGATCCTGACCCTCGCTGACCCCCACATCTCCCTCCCGAATTTACAAAAGGTACTCCACCAATTTTGAACAGTCTCTGACTATAAAATAAATATAGACAAGTCAGAAGCACTTAACATATCCCTCCCAAACACAACATGGAAGCTTTTGCAGTCCAATTATAAATACAAGTGGAGCACCACATACATCAAATACCTAGGTATAAGAATCTCGAGCTCCCATGGATCCCTCTATCAATACAACTACCCCCCACTATTTGATCAAATAAAAAAGACTTAGAGTCGTGGAAAAAACATCAAATATCATGGTTCGGGAGAATAGTCTCCCTCAAAATGAACATCCTACCTCGGCTGTTGTACTATTTCCAAACACTCCCCGTAGTCGTCCCACTCACAGCCATGAAAAATGTACAGGCCCAAATGTTCCAATTTATCTGCATTGACAAGAGACCGAGGGTCCCCAGATCGGTAATGTTATCAGCCAAACTAAGAGGAGGTCTGGGGGTCCCCGATGTGGTCAGGTACTACCTCGCAGCCCAGCTAAAGCTGTAGTAGTTTGGAATTGCGACCCGGCAGCGGCCCGCTGGCTCGAGATAGAAACACATTACGGAGCCCCGCTACCATTTCAGCTACTTCTGTGGTCCCAAGTAGGAAAAGAAGGAGGATCAAGGAGGTTTGATCTAGAAGCAATGAGATGCACGTGGGACTCATGGCTGAAAAGCAAAGGGAAGTATGGCCTGCTAAATACCCCCTCATAAATCACCCCGATCTTTGGGAACCCAAACTTCCCGCCCGGGTGCTCCAAAAAGCAATTTGCCCAATTTCCGGGGCTTGGAATAAGGCTGGTTTCAGACTTGCTGAAAAATGGAGAGATTCTAACATTTAAAGAGGTACGGGACAAACACCAAGCTCAACACCTCCACCTATTCAAATACCTACAAATTAGACATTTTTTGCTCTCGCTCTCGCAGAACTCCAAATTTCCCCCATCCACCAGATTCGAAACACTATGCAGTAAAGGCAGGTATCAAAGAGGCCTAATCTCTGAGATATATAGGGGGATAGAGTCAGCATCAGAATCCCCGACCCACCACTATATGCAAAAATGGTCTGCGGACTTAAATATACAAATTGACAATGAGGAGTGGGAGATGGTGTCAAAAACCTCAATCTGCACAGTAACTAAAGAGAATATCTACAAAATTCTATTCCAATGGTACCTGAGCCCGGCTAGACTGAGCCAGATCTTCCCCGGCACCCCAGACCTGTGCTGGAGAGGATGTGGTCAAAAGGGAGACATGGCCCATATTTGGTGGACATGTCCAGAGATTCAGAGGTTCTGGGTTAGGATCCAGACGTTGCTCTATGAGACAACGGAAATTTCTCTCCCCCTAAATCCACTTTCCCTGGTGCTGGGTAAACCCTTTGACGACCTACCCCCACCCATGAGTAGACTGGTCTTTGCAATCTTGACTGCAGCCAGGTGCTCAATAGCAGCAGCCTGGAAGCAGGTCAAAGCCCCTGCAAGAAACACAGTCATAAGGCGGGTGGACGAAGTCATGTCTATGGAAAAATTAACAGCTATGCTGCACAAAAAAATGACACAGTTCTGGAACACATGGGACCCATGGATAGGCCCCCAGGGCTTCAGATAAAGACATAAAGCACAAACCCTAGTGAAGGGAATAACCCAGATCCCAAAGGTGGGAGATGTAGACGAGCCAAGGGGGACTTCCCCCCGCCCCACGCCCCCCCTTCCCTTTCCCTCTCTCCCCCTCTCCCTCCCCCCCACCCCCTCTGTCTGTCTACCCTCCTCCACTCCCAGTCCCCCCAACCCCTCCCCCTCCTCCACTCCCTTAACCTCTACTATTAAAAAAACAATGTTGGCTAGCATGCACTCAATAAAGTCGTACTTAAGCAATTTTATGTTATTGCAAAGTATGTACTCATTCATGTAAATGTCAATAAAAAAGATTGATTCAAAAAAATGATGACATCACTTCAGCAAAAACCAAACTCAATGGCAGCCATCACAATGTCACCAACCAATCGGATTGGTGTATGTATAATTTAAGCAACACTGAGGAGCCCATCTCTCCACCCTTGAGGTAGCGAGATAAAACCTGCAAATTGTTTGCGAGTTGCAGCTGCGGTGTGATTATCGAAGCCACAATACCTTGTTATCTCAAAAAAGCATTTTTTGAGGTCCTGCTCAGTTTGTCTAAATAGGAGAGCTACCAATCAGGGAGAAGCACTTCACGAGTTAGCAAACTATCAAAGCTTTGTGAATAGCTACACATGCCAACTCATTTGAGAAGTGCTCAAAATTATCTATAATTTAGTTATCAAAATTTAGTAAATAGGCCCCCATGTAGTAGCCAAATCTGTCCGATAATGTTTGTGCTTTATTGTACATGCATGGGATATGGGGCTTTCTCCATGCCCAACAAGACCGGTTTGCAGTTATGCTTATATGATATTTTGTTACATACAAGACGAGACATTTAGGAATGCAACTCTATCTGATATCTATAAGTATATTGTTAAGAAGTACCCATTCAAGGACAAAAACCCCAAACCAAAAAGTTTTGACACATTTTAAGCATTCATGATTGCTTTATTAGAAAACCAAGCCCTGGAAAGAGGGAAGGGTTCTGGAAACTGCACGCATCATGGATGGGTATGTTTGAAAATGGCAACTTTTGAAGGAGAAAGAGATTGAATAATATACCTTCCTTAAGTGATCACTCTTATCTGTCCCACATCGAGTACCTGCCTACACCTAAGTACCAGTCACCACCTGAGTACCTTCCCCACAAGGGTACCTGCTCCAACCTGAATACATGCTCCAATACCATTGTCAGCTGAAATGTCATGTGTGACCTATTATTCCCTTCCATTCTTCATTTTTGGCCGACATTGATGTTTAGGAGACTAAGTTGCCAAGAATGGCATTATAACAGGCAACAATTTTGTTAATCAGGGTGACGTTTTCCTCCTCTTTAAATTTTATGTTCCATTCTCAGTTGTAGGAGACTGGACATTAGCCTCCTGTGGGCCTTAATGCTGCCCCCTATCTTCTTGCATGCTCATACCATGTCACTCTGTTGTATCCCTCTCTAATCTCTTTTGTGGCATTCCCTGTGTGTCCTTTTTCTCTGTATCCTTCTCTCTGAGTGCTCCTTGGATAAAAATCTGTCACATCAGTTGAGATATCACTATCCTTGGATAACGTTCCTTGCGTTTTATGGTTGGTCCATGACTTGTGTAGAATCTCCTCTCAAACCAGATGTAGACTTGGATTTTTTTGGTAATCTACTGCATCTCATTTCAATTTTAGTATTTTTTATATCTTCTGTATCGTTGCTGTGATTGTTAATAATTTTGTCTATTTCGTCTTTAATTTCCATTATTATTGTAAAACTAATTTTTGCGAGGTCTGCCTCTAAACCCTATATTGTGTGTTCACAAGTGATTAATCCCTGGTGTAGTCTCTCTATCATTAGTAAAAATTAAATCTAACAAACATTTATTCAAGATGTTGTCCCATTTCTGTCCGAAATCTTTGTTTTCTTTACATAGGTTAGGTTTTAACTGTACCCTTAAACCTCTTGGTATCTCCTGATACTCTGCGAGGTACTGCAGTGCATTTCAATCCCTTTGTCCCTCCAGGTCTCTTTCTAATGACCTCTGAAGATTGAGATGTTCTCCTCGCATTAAATAATCCCTGAATCCTTTACTGCGTTGGTGATATGTTCCGCATTTACCTCTGAGTAACAGTATGTATCCAATCAAATCTTTTCGTTTGTATGTTCCTCAAAAAGGACACCCATCTATGTGGTGCTCAGTTCAAGCGGTGGAACAATCACAATATAGAAAAAATAAGAAAAGAGCTGGCACTCACCCATTATGTCCTCATAAAGATTTGTTCATTGTTGTCAGTTGATGCTCTGATTTACAGCTGTATGCCTCCCCCGCTGGGCATATACAAATATACAGTATGAAAACAGTCATACAATGGGTCGTCCATCACATTTTAAATACAATAATAAAAGAGTAGAAAAAATGTACACAGTCCATGTAGTTTACTTTAGCAGTTGGTTTATTTAACACTGGTATCTTAAAAGCATACAGGAAAGTGAAAAATCGGCTAATTAAACTTGCAGGAGTTTGAGAGGTTGAAGTAATTTGCTGATTATTATGTGTGGGAAATATATCTCTAATGGCTGAAACCTGCAGTCAGAGGGTTAACCCAGTCAGAGAAACCTGGGCAATCAGGGCTGAGTTAAGGCAGCTGTATAGGGTGTCTGAGAAAAAATGTGGTGTAGTTGTGGATAGTTGGTATATAAGTCCTACTTTGGCAAATTCTACCTTTACCTACTAAGGGTTAAAAGCCATGGGGAGGATCCTGCACCAAAATTAATGCAGGTCCTACACTATGACAATGTTTTGTCAATTGGAAGTAGCATTGGGCACCCCTGTCTTTTGTTGTATACTGTACATTTGCCACACTCAGTAGCACTCTTTTTTATATATAAATATATATTAATAATGTGGTGGGTGTAGGAGTTTGAGCTAGCTGGGAATGTGTGTGTTAATCAATTTCTGACTGGTAACAGTTGTAATGGATGTAGGTGGCACCTCCCCCCAGAGCTCTTTCCTCCTCACCTTTTTAACTTGGGAGGTCTTTTCACTTTGTTGCAAGAACAGGACCTACTATGGGTCTTTCCCCTCATAAAGAGGTAAAAGGAAGGGTTCACAGTGTAGTGTAGGACCTGCATTAATTTTGGTTTACATTGACGTGGTATGCAGGCTTATGACGCTTTGGCCAAAGGGTTTAACTAAATAACCAAGAAATTATTATAATTTTTGAAGTATTTAAACTTTATACTTATTACCATATATGTTTTGTCATTTGGATGTAGCATTGGGCACCCCTGTCTTTTGTTGAATACATTTGCCACGCTCAGTAGCACTCTTTTTGACATAAATATATATTCATGATGCGGTGGGTGTAGGATTTTGAGCTAGCTGGGAATGTGTGTGTTAATCAATATGTGATACAGTATGTATAAATATATTGTTAAGAAGTACCCATTCAAGGACAAAAACCCCAAACCAAAAAGTTTTGACACATCTTAAGCATTCATGATTGCTTTATTAGAAAACCAAGTCCTGGAAAGAGGGAAAGGTTCTGGATACTGCACGCATCATGGATGGGTATGTTTGAGGATGGCAACATTTGAAGGAGAAAGAGATTGAATAATAGACCTTCTTTAACTGATCACTCCAATCTGCCCCACATCGAGTACCTGTCTACACCTAAGTACCAGTCACCACTTGTGTACCTTCCCCCACAAGGGTACCTGCTCCAACCTGAATACATGCTCCAATATCATTGCCAGTTGAAATGTCATGTGTGACCTATTGCCTTCCATTCTTCATTTTTGACCGACATTGATGTTTAGGAGGATAGGTTGCCAAGAATGGCATTATAACAGGCAAACATTTTGTTAATCAGGATGACATTTTCCTCCTCTTTAAATTTTATGTTCCATTCTCAGTTGTAGTAGACTGGACATTAGTCCCCTGTGGGCTTTAATGCTGCCCCCTATCTTCTTGCTTGCTCATCCTATGTCACTCTGCCGTATCCTCTCTATTCTTTCGTGTGGCCTCCCCTATGTGTCCTTTTTCTCTGTATTTTTCTCTCTAATTGGTTCTTGGATGAAAATCTGTCACATCAGTTGAGATATCACTATCCTTGGATAACGTTCAATGCATCTTACGGTTGGCCCAGGACTTGTGTAGAATCTAATCTCAAACCAGGTGTAGACTTGGATTTTTTTGGTAATCTACTGCATCTCATTTCAATTTTAGTATTTTTTATATCTTCTGTATCGTTGCTGTGATTGTTAATAATTTTGTCTATTTCGTCTTTAATTTCCATTATTATTGTAAAACTAATTTTTGCGAGGTCTGCCTCTAAACCCTATATTGTGTGTTCACAAGTGATTAATCCCTGGTGTAGTCTCTCTATCATTAGTAAAAATTAAATCTAACAAACATTTATTCAAAATGTTGTCCCATTTCTGTCCGAAATCTTTGTTTTCTTTACATAGGTTAGGATTTAACTGTACCCTTAAACCTCTTGGTATCTCCTGATACTCTGCGAGGTACTGCAGTGCATTTCAATCCCTGTGTCCCTCCAGGTCTCTTTCTAATGACCTCTGAAGATTGAGATGGTCTCCTCGCATTAAATAATCCCTGAATCCTTTACTGCGTTGGTGATATGTTCCGCATTTACCTCTGAGTAACAGTATGTATCCAATCAAATCTTTTCGTTTGTATGTTCCTCAAAAAGGACACCCATCTATGTGGTGCTCAGTTCAAGCGGTGGAACAATCACAATATAGAAAAAATAAGAAAAGAGCTGGCACTCACCCATTATGTCCTCATAAAGGTTTGTTCATTTTTGTGAGTTGATGCTCTGATTTATAGCTGTATGCTTCCCCCGCTGGGCATATACAAATATATGAAAACAGTCATACAATGGATCGTCCTTCACATTTTAAATACAATAATAAAAGAGTAGAAAAAATGTACACAGTCCATGTAGTTTACTTTAGCAGTTGGTTTATTTAACACTGGTATCTTAAAAGCATACAGGAAAGTGAAAAATCGGCTAATTAAACTTGCAGGAGTTTGAGAGGTTGAAGTAATTTGCTGATTATTATGTGTGGGAAATATACCTCTAATGGCTGAAACCTGCAGTCAGAGGGTTAACCCAGTCAGAGAAACCTGGGCAATCAGGGCTGAGTTAAGGCAGCTGTATATGGTGTCTGAGAAAAAATGTGGTGTAGTTGTGGATAGTTGGTATATAAGTCCTGCTTTGGCAAATTCTACCTTTACCTACTAAGGGTTAAAAGCCATGGGGAGGATCCTGCACCAAAATTAATGCAGTTCCTACACTATGACAATGTTTTGTCAATTGGAAGTAGCATTGGGCACCCCTGTCTTTTGTTGTATACTGTACATTTGCCACACTCAGTAGCACTCTTTTTTTATATAAATATATATTAATAATGTGGTGGGTGTAGGAGCTTGAGCTAGCTGGGAATGTGTGTGTTAATCAATTTCTGACTGGTAACAGTTGTAATGGATGTAGGTGGCACCTCCCCCCAGAGCTCTTTCCTCCTCACCTTTTTAACTTGGGAGTTCTTTTCATTTTGTTGCAAGAACAGGACCTACTATGGGTCTTTCCCCTCATAAAGAGGTAAAAGGAAGGGTTCACAGTGTAGTGTAGGACCTGCATTAATTTTGGTTTACATTGACGTGGTATGCAGGCTTATGACGCTTTGGCCAAAGGGTTTAACTAAATAACCAAGAAATTATTATAATTTTTGACGTATTTAAACTTTATACTTATTACCATATATGTTTTGTCATTTGGATGTAGCATTGGGCACCCCTGTCTTTTGTTGAATACATTTGCCACGCTCAGTAGCACTCTTTTTGACATAAATATATATTCATGATGCGGTGGGTGTAGGATTTTGAGCTAGCTGGGAATGTGTGTGTTAATCACTATGTGATACAGTATGTATAAATATGTTGTTAAGAAGTACCCATTCAAGGACAAAAACCCAAACCAAAAAGTTTTGACACATCTTAAGCATTCATGATTGCTTTATTAGAAAACCAAGTCCTGGAAAGAGGGAAGGGTTCTGGATACTGCACGCATCATGGATGGGTATGTTTGAGGATGGCAACATTTGAAGGAGAAAGAGATTGAATAATAGACCTTCTTTAACTGATCACTCCAATCTGCCCCACATCGAGTACCTGTCTACACCTAAGTACCAGTCACCACTTGAGTACCTTCCCCCACAAGGGTACCTGCTCCAACCTGAATACATGCTCCAATACCATTGCCAGTTGAAATGTCATGTGTGACCTATTGCCTTCCATTCTTCATTTTTGACCGACATTGATGTTTAGGAGGATAGGTTGCCAAGAATGGCATTATAACAGGCAAACATTTTGTTAATCAGGATGACATTTTCCTCCTCTTTAAATTTTATGTTCCATTCTCAGTTGTAGTAGACTGGACATTAGTCCCCTGTGGGCTTTAATGCTGCCCCCTATCTTCTTGCTTGCTCATCCTATGTCACTCTGCCATATCCTCTCTATTCTTTCGTGTGGCCTCCCCTGTGTGTCTTTTCTCTGTATTTTTCTCTCTAATTGGTTCTTGGATGAAAATCTGTCACATCAGTTGAGATATCACTATCCTTGGATAACGTTCAATGCATCTTACGGTTGGCCCAGGACTTGTGTAGAATCTAATCTCAAACCAGGTGTAGACTTGTATTTTTTTTGTAATCTACTGCATCTCTCTTCAATTTTAGTCTTTTTTATATCTTCTGAATCGTTCCTGTGATTGTTAATAATTTTGTCTTTTTCGATTTATTCTTTAATTTCCACAATTGTTATAAAACTAATTTTTTTTTTGTGAGGTCTGCCTCTAAACCCTATATGGTGTGTTCACAAGTGATTAATTCCTGGTGTAGTGTCTCTATCATTAGTCAAATTAAATCTAACAAACATTTATTCAAAATGTTGTCCCATTTCTGTCTGAAAACTTTGTTTTCTTTATATACTGTAGGTTAGGTTTTAACCGTACCCTAAAACCTCTTGGTATCTCCTGATACTCTGCGAGTTACTGCTGTACAGTTCTATCCCCGTGTCCCTCCAGGTCTCTTTCTAATGACCTCTGAAGATTGAGATGGTCTTCTCGCACTAAATAATCCCTGAATTATTTTACTGCGTTGGTGATATGTTCCACATCTACCTCTGAGTAACAGTATGTATCCAATCAAATCTTTTTTGTTTGTATGTTCCTCAAAAAGGACATCCATCTATGTGGTGCCCAGTCCAAGCGGTGGAACAATCACAATATAGAAAAAAAGAAGAAAAGTGCTGGCACTCATACATTATAACCTCATAAAGATTTGTCATTGTTGTCAGTTGTCGGTCTGATCTTATGCCTCCCCGCTGGGCATCTACAAATATATGAAAACAGTCAAACAATGGATTGTCCTTACACATTTTAAATTTGTAATTTGATGATTTGTCCTCCAATGCAATTACAACACACATCACTGTGAAATGCTCAAAGAACTAGATTGGTCATCACATCAGTCTAAGTGCAAATTTCATCTCTCTTGTCAACCCATCAAATACTATCTAAGCAAGCAACCCGCCTATCTGAACAATCTCCGCACACCTACCACATGTATATATGCCTTTATTTATATAGCGTCATTTTTATACATTGCGTTTCACGGTAGTAATAAATATGACAATAATATAAATAACAAATAATACAAAAACAGCTCAACCCCATTATAGTGCGATCCGCTACAAAGCAAATCCAATTATAATGCGGTCTGATTTCAGCACCCAAATTAGAACATCTCCAATTTTTTTCTTTTTTTTCTCCCCAAAACTTTATTGCTAATACACACACACACACACACACACACACACACACACACACACACACACACACACACACACACACACACACACACACACACACACACACACACACACACACACACACACACACACACACACCTTCCTTAAACCCTTTGGTCCCTGATTTCTCTGCACTGAATGCCATCCTCAGAGTCTGTGTGCAGCAGCGCTCCGGTTACAATGAGGCAGTGATGGGCATAGCGCTGTTAGTCTGCGCATTATGGTAAATCCGAGGACAAGCACCCAGAGCCACACCAGAGCATCCCCAGCACTGGCTCTGGCCCAGAGACATGGAGCAACCTGAGAGTGCCCAAGCATCCCGCTCCCCCAGAGACATGGAACGGCTGAAGACCGGGGAGGTCGAGCACATGATAGAAAGGAAGGAGGAATGCGCCGGCGGCAGCGGAGGGAGCAGGAGGAGTGGGGGTGGTAGGGATATGTGAGCTGTGCTGCTCTCCACCTTTGGGGGGTTCAACAAGCTGAGTGTCACCCAGAAAGGGATGCCTGAGCCCCAGGAGGGGGAGCTGAAGATCCGGGTGAAAGCCTGGTCCGATACCCCTTACCAGGGAAAGTGTATGTATATATATATACCGTGATATTTCTTGCAGTCCTCTAGTCTTTTGCAGTCCCCCCCACTCCTGTCCATGTAGATAAGGGTGGCCTCTCTCATGTAAGTCGTCAACATGGCCTCCCTGTCATGTACAGAGCTCTGAGGTCAGGTCTGCACTTCTCATGCACCTTACCTACGGTGATACTATCGGTACCGCGCATGCGCTCTCCAGCGTGCCGAGTCTAATATTTTTACTGATTGCGGCAGCCATTATGTGGACCACATCTCTGTGGGGGAACTGCAGGGCTCTGTCCCGGGACCTCTCATTTCTCTGTACACACTCCCTCTAGGTGATCTAATCACATTTTTGGGGTTCAAATATCACCTCTATGCTGATGATACACAACGTTACTTCTCAACCCCTGACCTTACACCTGCTATACAGACCAACGTTTCTGAATGTTGCTCTGCGATATCATCCAGGATGGCCCTCCGCTGACTTAGGCTGCGCTTATAATGCCGGTGAAAGCAATGTGACATCACGGCAAAACAAATGTATTGCCGCTGTCGCGTGCGCTTATAGTAAGTGCGACGGGAGCTACACTGGTGGTACGAATTTGTAAAGCCGTTCAAATTTGATTTTTCAGAGGCTGTCGTCACCTGTTACAGCCTCTGAAAAAATCAAAGACCTCGTCTCCCGCGACGTTCCCGGAAAGCGAATTAGAACAAAAAAGCTGTGTGGTGCTCTAACACAGACCCAAAAAGCTGCCAGGCTTCTTATGATATAATTGCCATAATTTTATATCCTTGAAGTGTCCCACACTATAAATAGACCTTCTATGAAATGATATCACCACATCCAATAACATCAATAAACCGAAAGAGTAACACCTCTTGATTGGTGAAATCTCACACTTGCTTGTTTCCAGCCTTACTCATTGACTAGGATTTCTGTGGTGTGTAAAGGAGCAAATAACTCACTATTATGTAGAATGGTCTTCAGTGGGTCTTTTCCTTCACAGGCGTGTGCTGCTGGTTCTCCAGAGGTTTCAACAGGTTCGGCGAGGGAGAGATGGAGCTCTACTAAAAAATACAATTGCTAGAGAGTGGGTCCCCAATAAAAATTTTAATGGATCAGAGCATGGTACAAAAAATGAGCCCTAAGGCCCCCACCAACGCGTTTCGAGCTTCTGCTCTTTCTCAAGGTGCATACTGATCTGACTAACCCCCTTACCTGATATACGTTCATTTTCCCGCCATTCGCCATCACTAACCCGGCGCTTAGTCGCGTCACAGGTGGCGCGCCATGTTGCCAGGACGTGTCACGAGTAGTGCGCACCGCGCAGGGTAAAGTGGTGACGTCAGCGCGTCTATGAACAAAAACAACTTTATTAATACCTATATGGCTGACAACAATAAAAAAAACTTAAAACAACTTTATTGATACTTAAACTGTAGACAATAGACATGATCTCCATTGATTACGGAGTATCACTGAATGACATACATTTTAAACAACAATTAAGGAAAAAAAATTTTGAAGAAGTTATCCTTGTTAGTTAAAAAGATCTATAAAATAGATATATATGACTCCCTGTTTTATAAAACCGAAACCTACATGTATATATACAATTAGCATTGAAACGTTTATAGAAATTATCAATCTAAAAAGACAATAACAACTGTCCCATTCTATATGCATGTATGTTCAATTTACAATAGTTGACCTGGGGTCATATGTTCAAATTGTTCTGAAACCAATATATATACTGTATAGAACCGAAGATGTATGGACCGATAAACCTTTGTTTATTATTATTTTAATCCAATATTTTTATCTTATTATTTTATATGTTCTTATATTCATGATGTATTTATTGGTACAAATATTGGATATGTGATGTTAATTACACAGTGTTTTCATCAAACAAAGTCTTACATTATCATTATTATAGGACATGCAGTTATCATGGATATATGATATATGTTTATTGTTAAGTCTCATTATCTTATTTAAGAAATGGACTTAGATCCCAATCTGAATTTAAACCGAATGGAATCCTGGTATTGAGTGTGAAAATCCAGAAGAGTTTACAACTTTACAACTTTCGCTAGAGGTGACGGCTGACGTCATCCGTCGCGCCCCCATCACGCGCACTAAAAGCGCGGCCTTAAACTCAACATGTCAAAAACAGAGCTCCTCATATTTCATCTGAAACCTGGGCCCACTACCTCCTTCCACATTATTTTTGGAAGTTCTGTCATACACCCTGTAGGGCAATCATGCTACCTAGGGGTCACACGCCACTCCTCTCTTACAGTCTCCTCTCACATTCAAAACGTATCTAAAACCTGTCACGTTTTCCTCTGCAAAATAACAAAGATGCCCTTTCCTCTGTTGCTAGACTACCAAAACTCTGACTCAGGCCCTCATTCTCTCCCGTCTCGATTACTGTAACCTCCTGCTTTCTGGCCTTCCTGCCTCTCACCTGTCTTCCCTAGAATCTATCCTAAACGCTGCTGTCAGTATCACTCTACTCTTTTCTAAATCTGTCTCAGCGACTCTCCTGCTGAAATCCCTCTCCCAGCTTCCTATTTAATCCTGTATCACGCACTCAATTCTCCTCCTCACTTTTATGGATAAACACTCTCCTGCCCCTCCTTACATCTCAGTCCTAATTTCTCACTTTACACATCCCAACTCTTGCATTCTTTTAAGGATGTCTTCTCTCTATTCCTTTTGTATCTAAAGCCCTCTCCTACCTTAAACCTTTCTCATTCACTGCCCACACCTCTGGAATACACTTCCCTTCAATATCTGAATAGCAACCTCTATCCACCTTTAAGACCTATCTTAAAACCCACTTCCTTAACAAAGCATACGGGTAGCTCTGTGGCCGATATTATACACTTCATACATCGAACTTGGCCCATTGCAGAAGCACTTACCAGAACACCTTCATAGTGTTTCTGTACATTATTCCTATTTACAAATTATATTGTAAGATCTTCAGGGCTTGCACTCTTTTTCGGAATGTTACTTTAATGTCTGAAGAGTTTATTCCCGTTATGTGTTATTTGTATTATTTGTTATTTATATTATTATGTCATGAGTATTACTGCTGTGAAGCGCTAGGTATATTAATATTGCTACAATATATAAATAAAGAAATACATACATATAACTTCTTTCAAACATACACTCATCATGCCCAGTCTACAGAAACCATCTTTTGACCTAGCCTCCCTCTCTAACTACAGCAATATCTCTAGTCTTCCCTTTGCCTTCAAGCTACTTGAATGACTTGTATTCAACCGTTGATTCAATTTCTCTCTTCCAACTTCCTGCTTGACCCTTTGCAATCTGGTCTCCTTAATGGGATCAGCTGTCTAGCTGGTCAATACTGCAATCTGATATACTGTATACTCCATCCCACAATGAGTAGTCACTTTACCTTTCCCTCTAGATTGTATGCTTTCATGAGTAGGGTTCTCTTTGAATCTGTTTGTGCTTATTTGTCCTTATTTACATTTGTATGTAACTCTGTTTATGTAATTATCAAATCACTATACCCCCATACCACCACACTGTGGAATATGTAGATGCTTAACAAAAAAAAATAATATATAATAAAAGTTAAACCTTTTTTATACATGCAGTTCTACTGGAAATTGGCATCAAATTCCAGTTACAGCATTTAGATAGCACAGCATGGACACCAAACACCTCCAGCAGCATTGACAAAAACCTTCAAAACGTTGAAACGGGCCAAATTGGTAACATTTACTTATTTTACTTTTAAGAGGAAATTAAAAAAGCAAAAAGCAAAAAGCAAAAATAATTGAACATGCCATCTATATTTACTTTTAGTATTAGACTCCCCTGGTAGAAAATGATTTAAATTACCTTTTGTTAATGCTTTGTGCTGTGTTTTATGTAGTGATATCGTTTCACTGTCTCATCATGCTTAGAAACTGGTGTTAGGGTACTTTACGATACATAGCCTATAAAGATAGGTGTATTACAATGTTACTATGGATTTTCTTGTACCTAACAACATACATATATTTGTATTTTTAATAAATGTACATGTATTTTATATTTGTATACATTTGCGGACCTTACCTTCGCTAAATGACCAAACACTTTAAATGTTCTGGCTAGGCGCCAGCTGGTGTGTTCTATTATTGTGTCATGGGTCTTGTCCAATGGAATAGGCAGAGGAAGAATATATATTGAGCTGACAAACAGTTCTGAGTACTACATAATACAGAGCTGTCAGCAACACAGGTTCTGAGTACAAAACGTCTTGAGACAGCGACGAAGCAATTGAGACATGAAGCTGTATCTTTCCTGTGCTATGCTTATCTACATGATCATAACAGGTACTTGTGACAGGGCTGCTTATACTATTGTGTAAGTTAAATGCATGTTTGCTTTTTGGCATCAAGTGCACCACCTTTCTTTCTTTCTGTTTTGCTTTTTACTGGGTCCAGCGATCTTCTTTGTTTCCTTTATCTGAAACTTTACTAACCTTTAATGTGGTGTCCTGAGGTCAGTCAGTATAATGCAGGTATAGTTAATGTTAAACACAGTTTGATGTTACACAGCCATGGGCAGTCTCTGTTAAAAAGGAAAAGGGTGTTTTCTTCCTGCATACCATTCAGGGTAGATTATACCATGGTATGGGGGGGGGGGGGTTAAAGTAAGTGGTACTGAATGTCATTTATTTTGCAGAGTAAAGACATGCATGGGATGTTTGTGAAAGGTACTGTTTTTTAGGACTTGGTATAGAAAATTGTATGTTGTGTGAAGTGTATTATGTTTGCTAATTGTGTAAGTTTTGGGTGACAACTCCCCTGTGTGGTTTACTTTATTTGGTTTTGTCCTAATTAACCAGTAATAAAAGGGAGGGGGTTTCTTTCCCTGGGTTCTCTTTCAGCACGACTTGTTGTTGCTATGTGATATGAGGGTGTCTGGGGAACTTCAGTGAAAGGATGCAAACTTTCTAATGCAGCTATTGCTGGCTACTCTGTGGCTGGAGACATCACACTGGGGTAACTGGTTGTTGTACACCTGAATGTGGAATACCTAATAAAAAGAAGGTTCAGAGAACAGCAAAAGCCTCTTTCATTCTTCCCAGGGTCTGATGCTGCTGCTGCTTCTTTAAATAAAAAGGCTGGGACTCAGTATGTGAAAGGTTAACAACATTGATGCAAAGTAAAAAGTTGGAGGGCAAACTAGTGTAACCATGCTGTAAAATGGTTGCAGTCATCTCTCCTGCTGACAGTAAGGCCTGGTAAGTTATGGGCATGCCAGCAGTAATAATTTAGGTTTGCCCTCACACCCTGGTGAGGTGCCCTATGTATGGATGGGAGTGGTCACAGGCTTTGACTCCCTGGTTGGTGATGTCAGAGTGGTGTCAGCCCCAGAGGATACATAAGGCACGGCACTGATCAAAAAGTTCGTTCCGTCTAGTCTAGAAGTTGTCAGTTATCAGAGGAAGACCAGAGTTAGTGTATTAAAAGGACTAATGAGACTATGACCAGGGACCTGGCACAGGTGAAGTATCCCTGCAGGGATAGGGAATCCCTACATTAGGAGGACATACCTTTCAAAGGGAAGTACGGTGAACAATGGAGGGCTGAATACACCCCATTGTGGAGGGCAGCTGGCCCACCGTACAAATAAAGATGTTCCTGATTAACAACACTCTCGTGTGCAAGTGTGGAATTATTGCACAGAGAGGGGCACCACAGAGGAGTTCCTCACCAGGATCATCCCCGAGTGACCGAAGGGACCCTGATGAGGTGGAGGCGCTGCACTGGATCTAGGTAGGACTCAAGCACACTACCTCAGCTGCCTGTCTGGGTTGGCAAATCCCCACACACCATCATGCGGGAGACTCAGGAGTCCTGTAGCCAACAGGTGCACCACCAGACACATCACCGTAATGGGGACTGGTTAGACCACAGGGGCCAATATGAGATTGGGGGGGTCAGACCGGTTCAGAAAACCCGTTACACTAGTATAATATATATTCTGATTGGAAAGGAGGGGAGATAACATATTAATCAGATTGAAGATTTGTTTTCTGAAAACAGAATAAAATAAATAAATAATCAGGACAACATTTTTTATAGCTGTTTTCTTTTCACTTTACTACATTTAGTTTCTCAAATCAACAATAGTGTTTTATTTTATTTAGGTACAGTAATGATCAAAAAATGTACCGATAAGATTTGACTTTTCCTGTTTTGTGTTATACTGTGGGTGTCTAGAATAGAATATGCCTTCTTTTCAGATGTATGTTCTTTAACATTTATTACCTGCAAATATCATACAGGTCATGTAAAATTTAAAATTACATTACAAGTTATTGCCAAATTTATTTTGACCTAAAGCTGATTAGATTTGTTATTGTGTTCGGTTTCTTTTTTAAGTGGACATTTGAACACCACTAACTTTGCAAAAGTACTACAGAATTTTATGCTCATACTAGCCATTCGCAGAGATATGCAACACAATACAAGGGGATATATACAGTAATGTCTATTTTACCCCACTTCAGATCAGATATAGTAGCTGTTGTAATTATAGACTCCCATACTATATATCTGCAGAAACAGAAAGGGAAACCTTTGAAGTAGGGGTATCTGAATAAATAAATATTCACCATCTACCTACGAACAAAAAAAACATGTTTGAGTGTAGTTTAATATAAATGTTTCTTTACATTTTTTATTTGGAACACTGATTGGCTTTAAAGTGATATTTATTTAATTGGAATATACATTACAAATTATAGTGCATTGTTAAATGGGTATTTAGCAGCCTTTGAAAACAAATCGAATTGTTAAAAGTATTTTCTGACCAAAAACTTGTGATTAAAATGTTTGTATGTGGCCAGAAGTCTCAAAGTCCTTAAGGAGATAATTGAAACAAGTGCTTGGTTTGGCTTCTTACACAACTAATTTTGACAGATTTATTATAAATCATTCTTCCTGATAATGCACAGGTTATTAAGAATTTATATTAGTGTTAGGTACCCTTGAGTTGTGGTCTGCCATGTAGTGGCTCAAGGGCTTACAACACTTTGGCCAAAATGTTAAACTAAAAGACCATTTTATTCAAAAGAAATCTATACATTTATATTTAGGCACTGTACCGTGTATACGTTTCACTGGATGTGCACTGAGCTCTGTCTGTGTTTCATGTTCTGTCTCTGGTTTTAAATATATATTGCCATGCTCAGTAGCACTCCTCTGTGACACTTATATGCTTATATATATGTTGTGGTTATTTTGGGGGTTCAATATGAGCTTGTAGGTGTCCTGTATGTTTTACAATTCTTGTTCAGCTGGTCTTAGCTGATTGGAGGGTGGCTCCTCCTATTCTGTCTCTGGTTTTAAATACATACAGTAGTTACATAATATAAGAGGTTGAAAAAGACATGACCATAAAGTTCAATCAATGCTAAATGTAGTTATTGTTAAATGATTAGTTTATTACATTATATAGGGATTCATGTGAAAATATTATCTCTGAGTGTAGTTGGCCCCCCAAAAACTGTATATTAAATAAAAATCTGTTGCTTCATAGCGGGTTATTTATTAAACTAGAATAGTGCCAATCGGGGCACTATTGCAACAGAACATACATTGACTTCAATGGGAGTTTCCTTGAGATAGTTCATCTTACATTATTAACCCCCAAATAGTTAATTGGGTTTAGTGTTTGGGCAACACAAAACAAAAACACTAGCACTTGATATGATCTATGACAACAGCTTGCTTTTTTTTATTGGGTTATGCAGTACTCTATGAGTGGTGCTTAACAGAGCTAAAATACAGAAGAGGAAGATGAAGAGGAGCTGCTTGCTTGATGTAAGATTGTCTTTATTCGGTGTAATAGCATTTAAATAATAGAAAAGGTCAAAACATACAACCCATTGTCTATTTATCAAATTATGTCTCTAATTTCCTTTCTAGTAACATGGTCTGTTCCTGAAATTGAAGGTGCAGTGCCTGTAAGTATAAATATTTGTTTCTTTAATTTACATATTTCATACTGTATAAATAAAATCTGAGTAAAGAAATCTTTCAGCAGCTTGTTTGCCATTCTTGATTAAGATTCTTAACAAGCTCCCAAAATCCAAATCTCACCAAGATATATATGTAATGTAATGTAACAGTGTTTCCCCCACCCAATGGGAGATCCCCCTGTTACCAGGTGTATTGTGCATACTACCTGTTGGCTCACAGGATGCTGAGTTGTCCGCCGATGGTTGTGTGGACTGCAGGACAGGCTTCTGGGGTATATACCCGACATTTACTCCATGTTACAGAGTGCCTCCTTCTGCTGTAGGCTTTAGATGTATGGAAGCAATCTCCCACAGTAGAAACAGTTTCCTCTCCCACCAGAAAGATTACAGATCAGGCGGGAGGGATAGATAACTGAACCACAGTTATTCTTCTGCAACCACAGTATCAAGGCAGCCCTGCCCAATACAGTCACTAATATGGGCTCCAAACTTAGGATGGTCCCTTGACCTCCACTATGGGTCAAGGGCCCCCGCAGCAGTCCCTGCTTTTCCCTAGCCCTGTAGCAGGACCAGGGGAAAACATAATCACTCACTCCCCCTTAGGGAAGAGGACCAGGGCCTGCCAGTGAACAGCAGCCCTGTGTGATACCTTGTCTCACTCAACGGTAGCGACACTAATGAATTTGGGGTTACAACTTTCTTAAGTACAGTAGGGGGAAGGTACTTGGTCAACCAGAGTAGCATATATATATACACACATATATATATATATATATATATATATATATATATATATATATATATATATATATATATATATATATATACATAGGCCTTAGGCTGCTTACTCCACGACTGGTTCCAGTGTTGGTAACACATGCTCGCTTATGTCTGATTTGATGTACGCAGAATATTTACCTTTTTATTACATATTTTTACTAAAATTGATTACACTATGAGCGTTGTGCGCTGGTTTTTGTCATCTGTTTCTTGTAGCCTTGTGGGTTGCTCAGCCATCCTTGTTCTACAGCTGCAAACGCTCTCTTTCTATATCCTTATTTAAGGTCATGTACTTATCTTTATTCATGTACACAGGCTTATTTATATTATTAAGGTTGGGTGTTTTATATCATATTTGATTACCCTTTGATATTTATTTGGGTTGCCCACTTTTTAGGACCACTTAAGTAGCGCACTATATACTTGTTTTTCCTTTGTATCATGGAATTTTACATGACTGCACTTAGTAAACGGACAGGTTTGTCTTTATCAGGAGAAGTAGAATTAAATATTAGTTAAATACAAATTTATTTATTTATAAAATATTTTAACAGGAAGTAATACATTGAGATTTACCTCTCGTTTTCAAGTATGTCCTGGGCACAGAGTAAAACAAATAATACATGGTTACAAGTACAGTTACATAAATGAACAGGGTATACATTACAGTATACAAGACATTGCGTGCACAGTTAAAGAAAATATATATTATGAGCGTATGAAACAGTTACAGACCAGATTAAAGTGTGAGACAGCCTTAGATTTGAAAGAACTTAAGCTGGTGGTGGATGTGAGAGTCTCTGGTAGGTTGTTCCAGTTTTGGGGTGCACGGAAGGAGAAGGAGGAACGTCCGGATACTTTGTTGAGCCTTGGGACCATGAATAGTCTTTTGGAGTCTGATCTCAGGTGATAGGTGCTGCATGTGGTAGGGGTGAGGAGCTTGTTCAGGTAGCTTGGTAGCTTGCCCAGAAAGTATTTGAGGGTGAGACAGGAAAGGTGAACTTTGCGCCTAGACTCTAGTGATGACCAATCTAGTTCGTTGAGCATTTCGCAGTAATGTGTGTTGTAGTTGCATTGGAGAACAAAACGACAAATTGAATTGTAGAAGGTGTCAAGTTTGCTAAGGTGGGTTTGAGGAGCCGAGCCATATACTATGTCTCCATAGTCAATAAGTGGCATTAGCATCTGCTGTGCAATATGCTTTCTGACCAGGAGACTTAGGGAGGATTTGTTCCTGTAAAGTACCCCTAGTTTGGCATAGGTCTTGGTTGTCAGGGTATCAATGTGCATCCCGAATGTTAAGTGGGAGTCAAACCATAAGCCCAGGTATTTAAAACTAGTGACAGGTGTTAGGGTGGTGTTAGCGTTGGTTCTAATCAGGAGCTCAGTCACTGGAAGCTTTACAAATTTAGTCTTGGCTCCAAATACCATTGTTACAGTCTTTTCAGTGTTTAAAAACAGTTTGTTTTGGGAAATCCAGTTTTCGAGTCTCAAAAAGTCAGACTGAAGTATGTGTTGAAGGTCAGAGAGGCTATGGCTGTGTGCATATAGGATTGTGTCATCTGCATGACATGTGTATTGAGGCTTCCTTACAAGCTGTGGGAAGATCATTAATGAACACTGAGAAGAGTAGGGGCCCCAGAACAGAGCCTTGCGGGACACCACAGGTGATATCCAGGGGGTTGGAGTTAGAGCCTGAGATGGACACATGTTGGGATCTTCCTGATACTGCACCGACACACTTTATTCGAGCAAATACCCGGTATGTACCTGGCAGATACCTGGAATGCGCCGCTCCTCACCTCTGACAAGCCCCGTTGCATTTGCCTTCCCAGCCTGGGTTCATGCCTGGCTGACGGGCGGCTGATCTGTTAAATGATAATGATTAGGATTTAATAGGCTGCAATGCTTCGCGTGTCTACCAGATGGCATAAATTCCTGAATTGTAATGCAGTATATATATATACTGTGCAGTATTGCAGCCAGAGGGAATAAAATGCTTCAATCCCTGCTTGGAAAATAACTCAATGCACTCGGGCAGAAAACAGTCACAAACCTCAATACACCCGGGTATACCCGAATTCGTGGGACTAGCCAAGCTCGAATAAAGTGTGTCGCCAGTGTAGGTAGGACTGAAACCAGTTTAAAGCATGTTTCCCTATTCCAGAGCTCTGGAGTTTGTTAAGCAGGATAACATGATCAACTGTGTCAAAAGCCTTTGCAAAATCTAGGAATATTGCACCAGTGAGTTGTCCCCGTTCCATTCCACACTGGATTTCATTGCAAACTTTTAGCAGGGTAGTTACGGTGGAGTGTTTGGGACGAAACCCAGACTGGAATTGGCTAGGGAAATTTGTCTTGGTGTAGAAATCGCTTAATTGGGAGTGGACACATTTTTCCATAACTTTGGACAGAATTGGGAGAAGTGAGATTGGCCTGTAGTTTGAGACAGTGTTTTTGTCCCCACTTTTGAAGATTGCGACAACTCTGGCAGTTTTCCAGGTCTTAGGGATATGGCCTGCAGACAGGATAGAGTTGACTATGGACGCAATTGGTTTGGCAATGGCTGGGGCACCAAGTCGTAGGAACCTAGATTGTAGTAAGTCGGGTCCACATTGGCTGCTTAGTTTTAGTTTGAGGAGCGCTTGTGTAATCTCCTCTTCAGATACTGGGCTAAATTGAAAATTGTGGGCAGTGTTGGGAGGGGGTGGGACTGTAGGGATACTCCCAGGATGAGATTCATGTTTGGGGTTTGTGCTGCGTTTCGCTAATAAGTTAGTGGCACACCCCACAAAGTAATCATTGAATGCATTTGCAATGTCAGTGGGGTTTGTCAGAGTAATATCCCCCTTAGTGATATTACTTGGTTGTTGATGGTTAGGAGGCTGGAATATATTGTTGATAACCTTCCAGAAATTAGCTGGGTTTGATGTATTTTGGTGGAGATTGTCAGAGTATTATTGTGCTTTTGCATGCCTTGTTTGCCTTGTGCACATGTTCCGCATGCATCTGTAGTGATTGAGATCCTTGGTAGTGCCAGTTACTTTGTAGCTTTTTCACAAGGCATCCCTGAACTGGTAGAGTGCTATAAGGTCAGGTGTAACCCATGGAAGGTGGGCCCCCCGTACCCTTATTTTGCATAGTGGAGCATGGGTATCGCAGAGTTTTAAGAACTCGGATTGGAAATAGTCGAGCGTAGAATCGGGGTCGGGAATTAAATCGAATCTGTGCCATGGGCTGTTGGTAAGGTCATCCAGAAACTGTTGTGGGTTAAAGTTTTTAAATGTTCTAGTGAGGAGAACTTTAGGGCTTGAATGGGGCGGTTTAATTTTCCTTACACAGTACACTATTGCATGGTCACTGAAAATATCAGGAAGGATGCCAGAGGATTGGATTCTGCTGGGGTTTGAGTAGAGAATCCAGTCTAGCAAGGAATGGTTATGCGATTTCTGGTTTATCCGTGTGGGTTGTGAAATAAGTTGTGATAGGTTAAGTGACTTGAGTTGTATCTGGATTTTGTGGTTTTTAGGTCAAGCCAATTGAAGTTGAAATCCCCAAGAACTAGCAGCTCACTCTTCTCATTCAGAGAGGAAATGGAGCCAAGAAATTGGGTGACATCAGTCAAGGATTGTAGAGGGGCTTTAGGGGGGCGATAGATGCCAGCAAGCAAGATGGGCTTAGAAAAGGGGAGGCAGATTTTGCCAACTAAAGTTTCAAAAGAGGGTGGACTTGGTGGGCAATTTAACAGTGTAAATTGTAAGGTGTCTGCAATATAAAATAACACCCCTCCTCCTCTCTTTGACCTATCTCTCCTAAAAAATGGAGTATCCCTGAATGGCAATATTTGGATCAGGGGTTTTAGGGGATAGCCATGTTTCTGTAAGAACGATGGCTTTGGGTTTATGCATAAGGCACCATGCCCTTAGTTCATCCAGTTTGGGCAGCAGGCTCCGGATGTTTATATGGGCGACAGATAGCCCTTTTTGGAATTTAAAGGTGGAATTCTCAGGGGCATGGGACAGAGCTGAAATGGGAGGACCTGATTTAGTTTCAATATCACCTGCTAAAGAGAGTAATAGTATGAGTAGAAATTTGGGTAGTTGTTTGCAAGTTGTAAATTTGTGGTGTTTTCCATTAGAGTGAGCAGTGGTTGGTGTGCTGGTTTTTAGAGTTCTCCACCAACATTCAGTAGATAGTGCAAGGCTTTTGAGTAGTCCAGGGTATATGGTGATGTTGGGTGTGGGCCAGGATGGAGGAGTTTGTAGTGGATAGAGGGAGTAACATCTCCATGAGGCCAGGAGAAAGAAAAAAGTTAAAATACATAGCAGGTTCATGATGCCAGAGGTAGGCAGTGCTGCAAGGAGCTGTTGTTAGCAGAGTGAGTGTGAGCAGACTAACAGCAGGTGTGTGCCTGTTCCTTGTCAAATGTTTAGCTGTATTGCAATGCTAGAGTCAGTTCAGGGTTTCAGTGTATTGTGCAGTCAGTTTTGGGAGAGACTGCAGTAAATAAGTTGTAAAGGGGTGGGGGGTTGAAATAGGCAGGTTAGCAAGCATGGGATCATAGTGTGATCTGAATAGCTTACCGTTTGTTGTCTTGAGTTAAAGACTTTGCAGAAAGAAGCTGTCCCCAGTCACCTCTAGTCAAACTGTAGTCTAACTGTATTTATCACTTAAAAACCTCACTTTAAATGCCTCACCATCTAATGCCAATGGCAGTTCCTGCAGATTGCAGGAAAGGTGTTTGTTATATACAGCTAAAACAGTCACATGACCCTCCCCCTCCCCAATCAGTCAGCTTGTTCCATTTGGTCAAATAACAGCACAGAGTTAAGAGGAAAAAAAAACGTTTTAAATTCAAACATATTAACTTATATCAATTCTACAAGGCCAGATTCAGTCTTTTACACAGGGTTTCAACATCAGGAACATACCAGGATCCTCCCCGGATCAGTCAGCATGCACACTGTGAGCCGCCATGACATTGAACGGTAATAATACAGTATAGCTTGTATTAT